>NW_007260103.1:0-10341 GCF_000164805.1 Carlito syrichta
AAAACCAGCCAGCCAACTACTTAATCATGCTAACTAGTGGGCCAATTCGTCTGTTAACTCGTTGACCCAGCAAACTATTGGCCAACAAGTGGGTCACCTTGTTAAGCCAGGAAAGAATTTGGCTAAGTAGTCCACCAACGTGTTAAACCAGCTAACTTGTAGGGAGTCTCGTCAGCAAACAGTTAAGTATACTAACTAACTCGTTATCCAGCTAGTTATGTCAGCTAGTTAACTCGTTTACCAACTAGTAAAAATAGCTAACAGGTTAAGCAACTCGTTAAATCAACTAGCTATCTCATTAGCCAACTAGTTAAGTCAGCTAGCTAAGTAAGCTAGCTAACCAGCTAGCTAGCTAAGTCAGCTAGCTAAGTCAACTAGCTCACTATTTAGCTAACTATTTAAGTCAGCTACTTAAATCTGCTACCTAACTACTTAGGTAATTAAATAAGTCAGCTAGTTTTTCAGCTATTAAATAGTTAGCTAACTATATAATTCAGGTAGTTAAGTCAGCTAGCTAGCTAGTTAACTCAGCCAGTTAAGTGAGCTAGCTAAGTAGTTAAGTCAGCTAGCTAAGTCACCTAAGTCAGTTTTCGAATTTAGTCAGCTAGTTAAGACAGTTAGCTAGCTAGTGAGCAAATGGGTTACATCAGCAGGTTGAGTAAGTTATTTAGATAGGTAACTAATGGGTTAAGTCAGCTCGATGAGTCAGCAAGCTAGCTAGTTAGCCAAAGGGTTGAGTCAGCTGGTTGAGTAGGCTAGCTAGCTAGACAGCTAATGAGTTAAGTCAGCTGGATGAGCCAGCTAGCTAGCTAGTTAGCTAACGAGTTAAGTCAGCTGGTTGTGTCAGCTAGGTAGCTTGTCAGTTAATGAGTTAAGTCAGATAATTAAGTCACCTATATAGCACGTTAGATAATGAATAAGCTAAATAGTTAGCTAGCTGGTTAAGTCAGCTAGCTAGCTAGGCAGCTAACTATTTAAATCAGCTTGCTAGCTGGTAGATAGCTAGTTACTTAGCTATTTAAGTCAGCTGGCAAGCTACATAGCTAGCTATTTAGCTAACTATTTAAGTCAGCTGGCTAGCTAGATAGCTAGCTAGTTAAGTCAGCTAGTTAAGTCAGTTGGCTAGGCAACTAGATTGCTAGTTAGTGAGCTAGTTTAGTCAGTTGGTTAACCAGTTGCCTACCTGGTTAATTCAGCAAGATAAGAGAACTGGCTAGTCAACTGTCAAGGTAGGTACCTAGATAGTTAAGTCAGCTAGATAGCTAAATAGCTAGCTAGTGATGTCAGCAAGTTAAGTGAACTGGCTAGCCACCTGGCTAGCTGTTAAGTCAGCTAGATTAGTCAGTCTAGGTAGCTAGCTAGCTATATAAGTCAGTTTGCTAGAAAGTAGGTTAGCTGTTCCATACACCTAGTTGAGTCAGTTGGCTAGCCTGCTGGCTAGGTAGGTAGCTAGCTAGTTAAGTCAGCTGGCTAGCCAGCTTGCTAGCTTAAGTCAGCTAGGTAAGTCAGATGGCTAAATAGCTGGTTAGATAGGTGGTTAAGACGGCTAGTTAAGTCAGCTGGCAACCAGCTGCCTAGCTAGTTAGGTCAACTCATTAAGTCAGTCGGCTATCCAGCTGGTTAACTAGTTAAAAAGATAATTTAGTCAGGTGGTTAGCAATCTGGCTATCTAGTTATTTCAGCTACTTAAGTCAGCTGGATAGCTAGGGAGCCAGCTACATAAGACAGCTAGTTATGTCAGCTAGCTATCTAGTTAAGTCAGCCAGTTATGTCACCTGGTTAGCTAGATATCTAGTTAGGTAGCTAGCTAGTTAAGCTAGATAGTTAAGCCAGTTGACTAGCTTGGTAGCTATCTGGTTAAATCAGTTAGTTATGTCAGCTTTCTAGCTAGTTAAATCAGTGAGTTAAGTCAGCTGGTGAGCCAGTTGCCTAGCTGGGTAGCTAGCTAGTTAAGTCAGCTGGCTAGACAGTTAACTAGTTAGTTAAATGACCTATTTAAGTCAGCTCAATAGCCAGCTGGTTAGCTAAGTAGCTAAGTAGTTAAGTCAGCTGGCAAGCCAGTAGGCTATGTACGTATCTAGCCTGTTAAGTCAGCTGACAATTCGGCTTACTCACCAGGCGACTAGTTAAGTCAGCTCACCTGTTGACTCTTTTGTAGGCCAACTATTTAATTCACCTAACCAGTCAGCCTTCTAACTGGACAGCTTGTTGAGTCAGCAAACCAATCAACTGACTAATCAGTCACCTGTTCAGCTGATAAGTTAGCTCAGCTAACTACTCAACTGACTAGTTAGGCCAGCTAACTAGTCGTCCTATTAATCAGATGAATGCTTATTTCAGCAAACCAGCATGCCAACTAGTTAACCAAGCTAACTAGTGGGCCGACTCGTCAGTCAGTTATTTGACCCAGTTTACTAGTCGGCTGAGTAATCAGCCAACATGTTAGGCCAGCTAACAAGTCGGCCGCATTCAGTCAACATGTTAAACCAGCTAAATAGTCAGTTGACTCGTCACCCAATAAGTTAAGTCACCTAACTTACTCGTTAACCAAATAGTTTAGTCAGCTAATATACTCGTTTATCAAGTTACAAGAGTTAGCTAACATGTTAACCAACTCATTAAATCAGCTATCTATCTTGTTAGCCACCTAGTTAAGACAGCTAATTAAGTATGCTAGGTAAACAGCTAGCTAGTTAAGTCAGCTAGATAGTTAAGCCAGCTAGCTCACTAATTAGCTAACTATTTAAGACAGTTACTTAAGCCTTCTACTTAAGTAGTTAGCTAATTAAAGTCATCTAGTTATTCAGCTAGTTAAATAGCTATTTTTTCAATTCAGGTCATTAAGGCAGCTAGCTATATTGTTAAGTCAGCCAGTTAAGCCAGCTAGCTAAGTAGTTAAGTCAACTAGGTAAGTCAGCTAGTTAAGTGAGCTTTCTAACATAGTCAACTGGTTAAGACAACTCGCATGCTAGTTAACTAATGGGTTAAGTCAGCAGGCTGAGTCAGGTAGTAAGCTAGTAAACTGAAGGATAAAGTCAACTGGTTAGGTCAGTTAGCTAGATAGTTAGCAAACTGGTTGAGTCAGCTGGTTGAGCAGGCTAGCTAGCTAGTTAGCTAACGAGTTAATTCAGCTGGATAAGTCAGATAACTACCTAGTTAGCTAAGGAGTTAAGTTACCTGGCTGAGTCAGCTAGCTAGCTTGTTAGCTAACGAGTAAAGCCAGATAAATAAGAAAGTTAGCTAGCACATTAGATAACGAGTAACCTAACTACCTAGCTAACTGGTTAAGTCAGCTGGCTAGCCAGCTGGATAGGTAGTTAAGTCACCTAGTTAAGTCAGCTCGCTGGCCAGCAAGTTAGCTAAGTAGTTAGTTAGTTAAGTCAGCTGGCAAGCCAGCAGGCTATGTAGGTAGGTAGCTAGTTAAGTAAGCTGGCTAGCCATCTGGCATCTAGTTATGTCAGCTAGTTAAGTCAGCTGTCTATCCAGCTGTCTAGCTAAGTAGCTAGCTAGTTAACTCTGCTGACTAGTCAGCTGGCTACTTCATTAAGTCAGCTAATTAAATCAGCTGGCTAGCCAGCTGGCTAGCTTGGTATCAAGACAATTAAGTCAGCTGGCTAGCCAACTGGCTAGCTAGTTAATTCAGATAGTTAAGTCAGCTTGTTAGCCAGCTTGCTAGCTGGTAGCTAACTAGTTATGTCAGTTGCATAGCCAGCTGGATATATAGTTAAGTCACCCAGTTAAGTCAGCTGACTAGCCCTCAGACTAGCTTAGTAGCTTGCTAATTATTCAGTTGGCTAGACAGCTAACTAGCTAGATATGTCAACTAGTTAATTCAGCTAGGTATCCAGATGGCTAGCTATGATGCAAGCTAGTTAATTCAACTATCTAGAAAGCAGGAGAGCAATTTAAGACAGCTAGTTAAGTCAGTTGTCTAGCCAGCTGGCTATCTATGTAGTGACCTATTTAAGTCTATCGCTAGCCAGCTGGCTAGCTAATTAAGTCAGCTGGCTATCCAGGTGGCTAGAGAGGTAGAGAACTAGTTAAGTGGGCTGACTAGCCCGCTGGATTACTACTTAATTTGGCTGGTTTATTCACCTGGCTGGCCAGCTACCTAGCTCGTTAATCAACTGGTTAAGTCAGCTGGCAAACCAGTTGGCTAGCTAGTTAAGTCACCTCATTAAGTCAGTTGGCTGGCCAGCACGCTAGCTAGTTAAAAATCTAGTTAAGTCAGATAGCTAGACAGCTGGCTAGCTAGTTATTTCAGTTAGTTAATGAAGCTAGCTAGCTAGGTAGCAAGCTAGTTAAGTCAGCTAGTTATGTCAGCTAGATGACTAGTTAACTCAACTAGATAAGTCATCTAGCTAGATAGATAGCTAGCTATGTATCTAGCTAGTTATTTCAGCTAGTGACGTCAGCTGGATAGCTAGATATTTAGCTACTTAAGTCAGCTAGTGAAGTCAGCTGGCTAGCTAGTTTAATCAGCTAGTTATATAAGCTGGCTAGCCAGATGGCTAGGTAGTTACGTCACCCAGTTAAGTCAGGTGATTAGCCCGCTGGATAGCTAGGTTGCTTGATATTTATTCAGCTGGCTAGACAGCTGGCTAGCTAGATACGTCACCTAGTTAATTCAGCTGGATAAACTGATGGCTAGCTATGTAGCAAGTTAGTTAATACAACTGGCTAGAAAGCAGGCCAGCTAGTAAAGACATCTAGTTATGACAGGTAGTGACCTATTTAAGTCAGTTTGCTAGCCAGTTGGCTAGCTAATTAAGTCTGCTAGTTGATTCAGCTGGCTATTCAGCTGGATTACTAGTTAATTCAGCTAGTTTAGTCACCTGGCTGGCCAGCTACCTAGCTCGTTAATCAACTAGTTAAGTCAGCTGGCTAACCATTTGGCTAGCTAGTTAAGTCACCTCATTAAGTCAATTGGCTAGCCCACTCACTAGCTAGTTAAGAAGCTAGTAGTCATTTGGTTAGACAGCTGGCTAGTAGTTACTTCAGCTAGTTAAGTCACCTGTCTAGCTAGGGAGCTAGCTAGTTAAATCAGTTAGATATGTCAGCTAGCTGGCTAAGTAAGACAGCTAGCTAGCTAGATATCTTGCTAAGTATCTAGCTAGTTATTTCAGCTAGTAAATTCAGCTGGGCAGCTAGGTAGCTAGCTAGCTAAGTCAGCTAGTTAAGTCAGCTGGCTAGCTAGTTAAGTCACCTAGATAAGTCAGCTGGCTAGCCAGTTGTCTAGCTGGGTAGCTAACTCGCTAATTCAGCTGGCTAGCCAGCTGGCTAGCTAGTTAGGTCACCTAGTTAAGTCAGCTTGCTATCCAGTTGGATACCTTGGTAGCTAGATAGTTAAGTCTACTGGCTATCATGAGGGATACATATGTAGTTAACCAGTTAAGTAAGCTGGTTAGCCACCTGGTTAGCTAGTGATGCCAGCTAGTTAAATCAGCTGGCTAGTCAGCTGGCTAACGTATTCAGTCACCTAGTTGAGTCAGTTGGCTAGCCAGCTGGTTAGCTGGTTAATTTTGCTAGTTAATTTAAATGGCTATCCATCTGGCTAGCTAGGAAGCTAGCTAGTTAAGTCAGCTTGCTAGCCAACTGGCTAGCTGGTTTATGTCAGCTAGTTAATTCAGCTGGCTAGCCACCTTACTAGGTAGGTAGGTAACTAATTAAGTCAGTTGGCTAGACAACTGGCTAGATAGTTAAGTCAGTGAGTTAAGTGAACTTTTTTTCAGCTGTCTAGCTAGGTGGCTAGCTAGTTAAGCCAGCTGGCTAGCCGGATGGCTATCTAGCTAATTCAGCTAGTTAAGTCAATTGGTTAGACGGCTTGCTAGCTTGGTGCCTGGCAAGTTAAGCCTGCTGGTTAGCAGTTAGTCAGTTATGTGGCCAACTAGTTAAACCAGCTTTCTAGCAGGCTGACCAAAAGGGTGCCTGGCTAGTTAAGCCAGCTGGCTATCCAACTCTCCAGCCAGCTGGCTGGCTACTTAAGCTGACTGGCTAGGCAGCTGGCCAGCCCGCTACTTAGCTAGCTGGCTGCCTAGCCAGCTAGCCAGCCAGGTAGTTACCTACTTAAGCCAGCTGGCTAGTCATCTAACCCATCTGGTAGATAGCTAATTATGTCAGCTGGTTAGCCAGCTTGCCAGCCAACTACCTCTTCAGCTAGTTAAGTCAGCTAGCTATACAGCTAGCTAGTTAAGTCAGCTAGCTAGTCTGCTAGCTAGTCAACTAGTTAGTTAAGTCAGCTAGCCAGCTAACTCACCAGTTATCTAGCTAGTTACGTCTGCTGGCTAGACAGCTAGATAGCTTGTTTGCAAGCTAGTTATGTCAGCTGGATAGCCAGCTAACTAGTCAGCTAGCTAGTTAAGTCAGCTAGCAAATCAGCTAGTTACTTAGCAATCTATTTGGTTATCAACTCAGCTACCTGGACAGCTAATTAGTGGGCTCGCTTGCTTTCCATCAGGTCATCTAACTAGTCAGCTCCTACACCTGCCAAACAGTCCACAAATTAGTCGACTCACTCGCCAGCCGACCGGTAAACTAACTTTTCTGCTCACTCACAAGCCAACAGGACAGCTAACTAGTCACCTTGCTCACCAGCCAACTAGTTAAGTCAGCTCAGCAGTTGACTCACTTGCCAGCTGAGTAGTTAAGGCAGCTCATCCATCGGCTCACCGGTTGAGTTGGCTCACTGGTTGGCTCACTCACCGGCCCACTTGTTAATTCTTCTGACCAGTCGGCTCACTCACCAGCCGACTAAATTCGACTGACCAGTCAGCTCACTCACCGGTCAACTAGTTAAGACAGCTCACCAGTTGGCTCACTCGCAGGATGACTAGTTAAGTCAGCTGAGCAGTTGGCTCAACCAACGGCCGACTAGTAATGTCAGCTGACCAGTCAGCTCACTCACCAGCTGACTCATTAAGTCAGCTCAACTGTCGACTCACTTGCTGGCCGACTATTTAAGTCAGCTAATCGGTTGGCTGACTAGCCGCCCAACAAGTTAAGTCAGGTAACCAATCGGCAGACTAGTCAGTCAACTTTTCAGCTGACATATTAGCTCATCTACCTTGTCAGCCAACTAGTTAGGCCAGTTAAATAGTCAGCAAACTAGTCGGCTGACTACTTAGGTCAGCAAACCAGCAGACAACTAAATAACCGAGCTAACTAGTGGGCCAACTCATCAGTCAACACGTTGACTCAGCTAACTAGTCGGATGACTAGTTGTCCAACTTGTTAAGCCAACTAACAAGTCGACCGAGTAGTCAGCCAATGTGTTACAAGAGCTAAGTTGTCTGCCGACTCATCAGCTACAAAGTTAAGTCAACTAGCTAACTCGTTAACCAACTGGTCAAGCCAGCTAGCTAACTCACTTCCCAACAAGTTAAAACAGTTGGCTAACTCGTTAACCAACTCATTAAGTCAGCTAGCTATCTCGTTAGCCAACTAGTTAAGTCAGGTAGGTAAGCCAGCTAGCTAAACAGCTAGCTAGCTAAGTTAGCTAGCTCACTAAATAGCTAACAATATAAGTCAGCAACTTAAGTATACTACCTAACAAGTTGTCTAATTATTAAATCAACTAGTTATTCAGCTAGTTAAATAGTTAGCTAACTACATAATTTACATAAAGTCAGCTAGTTAACTTGTTAAGTCAACCAGTTAAGTCATCTAGCTAAATAGTTAAGTCAGCTAGCTAACTCAGCTAGTTAAGTCATCTTTCTAAAATAGTTGGTTAATACAACTAGCTAGCTAGTGAGGTAACAGGTTACATCAGCAGGTTGAGTCAGGTAGTTAGCTAGTTAATGGATTAAATCAGTTGGTTGAGTCAGCTAGCTAGCTAGTTATCAAACGGGTTGACTCAGCTGGTTGAGTAGGCTAGCTAGCTAGTTAACTAACGAGTTAAGTCAGCTGGATGAGTCAGCTAGCTAGCTAGCTAGTTAGCTAACGAGATAAGTCAGCTGGTTGTGTCAGCTAGCTTGCTTGTTAGCTAATGAGTTATGTCAGCTGATTAAGTCACCTAGCTAGCACATTAGATAACGATTAAGTTAACTAGTTAGCTAGCTCACTAACTCAACTAGCTTGCTTGCCAGCTAAGTATTTAAGTCAGCTTGTTAGCTATGTAGCTAGCTAGTTAGCTAAAATTTAAGGCAGCTGGCTAGCTAGGTAGCGAGCTAGTTAAGTCAGTTGGCTAGCTAGCTGGTTAGCTGGTTAATTCAGGTAGTTAATATACCTGGCAAACGACCTGGCAAGGTAGGCAACTAGATACTTAAGTCAGCTAGATATCTACCTGGCTAGCTAGTGATGTCTGCGAGTTAAGTCAGCTGGCTAGCCAACTGGCTAGCTGGTTAAGT
Organism: Carlito syrichta; assembly: GCF_000164805.1. NCBI lineage: Eukaryota > Metazoa > Chordata > Mammalia > Primates > Tarsiidae > Carlito > Carlito syrichta. The sequence continues at coordinate 8,346 of NW_007260103.1, forward strand.
TGGGTAGTTTAGTCAGCTATCTACCCAGCTTGTTATGTATGTAGCTAGCTGGATAAGTCAGCTTGCTAGCCAGCAGACTAGCTGTTTAATGCACCTAGTTAATTCTGCTGGCTAGCCTGCTGGCTAGGTACGTAGCTAGCTAGTTATATGAGCTGGCTAGGCAGCTTGCTAGCATTAGTCACCTAGTTTAGTCATATGGCAAGCCATCTGGCTAGGTAGGTAGCCAGCTAGCTAAGTCAGCTGGCTACCAGCTTTCTAGATGGTTATATAAGTTAATTAAGTCAGCTGGCAACCAGCTGGCTAGCTAGTTAAGTCAACTCATTAAGTCAGTTTGCAATTCAGCTGGCTAGCTAGTGAAGTCAGCTAGATGAGTCAGCTGGTGAGTTAGGTAGCTAGCTTGTTAAGTCATAGATAAGTCATCTGACTAGTTAGTTAGCTAACTAGTTAAGTCACCTGGCTAGTTAGTTAAGCCAGTTAGTTTAGTCAACTGGCTAGCCAGCTGGCAAGCTAGTTATGTCACCTAGTTAAGTCTGTTCGCTGGTCAGGAGGTTAGCTAGGTAGTTCAGTAGTTAACTCAGCTCACAAGTCAGTAGGCTATGTGGGTAGGTAGCTACTTCAGTTGGCTAGCCTTTAGGCTATCTAGTTTATGTCAACTAGATAAGTTAACTGGTGTATCAGCTTTCAAGCTAGGTAGATAGCTAGTGAAGTCTGCTGGCTAGCCAGTTGGCTACATCCTTAAGTCAGCTAGTTAAATCAGCTGGATAGCTAGGTAGCTAGGCAATTAATTCAGGTGGCTAGACAGCTGGCCAGCTAGTTAAGTCAGCAACTTTAGTCAGCTGACTATTCAGCTGCATAGCTAGTTAAGTCAGCACATTAATTCAGTTGTCTTGCCAGCTGGCTAGCTTGTTAAAAAACTATTTAAGTTAGGTGGGCAGACAGCTGGCTCTCTAGTTATTTCAGCTAGTTAAGTCAGCTGGCTAGTTATGAAACTAGCTAGTTAAATCGCCAAATATGTCAGTTAACTAGCTAGTTAAGTCAGCTAACTAGCCAGGTTGCTAACTAGGTAGCTAGTCAGTTATGTCAGCAGTCTAGCAAGTTGGCTAGCTAGTTAAGTCACCTAGATAAGTCACCTAATTATGTCAGTGGACTAGCCAGCTGGCTAGGTAGGTAGCTTGATAATCAAGTCTGCTGGCTAGACAGCTCACTATCTTTATGTGTCACCTAGCTAATTCAGCTGGATAGCCAGCTGGCTAGCTATGTAGCAAGTTAATTAATTCAACTGGCTAGAAAGCAGGCCAGCTGGTTATGAGAGCTAGTTAAGTCAGTTGGCTAGCAAGCTGGCTAGCTAGTTATTGACCTAATTAAGTCAGTTGACTAGCCAGCTTGCTACCTTATTAAGGCAGCTAGTAAAGTCAGCTGGCTATCCAGGTTTCTATAGAGGTAGAGAGCTAGTTAAGTCAGCTGGCTAACCAGCTGGATAACCAGTTAAGTCAACTAGTTTAGTAACGTGCCTGGCCAGCTGCCAAGGTCGCCAATCAACTAATTAATAAGCTGGATAACTAGCTAGCTAGGTAGTTAAGACACCTCATTAAGTCTGTTGTCTAGCCAGCTCGCTAACTCGTTAAAAAGCTAGTTAAGTCAGATGGCTAGACAGCTTGCTATCTAGTAATTTCAGCATGTTAAATCAACTGGATAGCTAGTTAAGTCAGCTATTTATGTCAGCTAGCTAGCTAGTTAAGTCAGAGTTAATTCGGCTAAATAGCTAGCTAGCTAGTTATTTCAGTGATTATAGCCAGCTGGCTAGCTAGGTAGCTACCTAGTTAAGTTAGCTAGTTAAGTTAGCTGTTGAGCCAGTTAAGCAAGCTAGTTAAGTCACCTGGTTAGCCAGCTGCCTAGGTGGGATGCTAGCCAGTTAATTCAGCAGCTAGCCAGCTTGTTAGCTAGTTAAGTCAGCTAATTAAGTCAGCTCGCTAGTCAGCTGGTTAGCTAGTTAGTG
>NW_007260104.1:0-456 GCF_000164805.1 Carlito syrichta
AAGCCAGCTGGCTATTCACCTGTCTAGCTAGGTAGCTAACTTGTTAAGTCTGCTGGCTAGCCATCTGGCTACTTTGTTAAATCAGCTAGTTAAGTCAGCTGGCTAGCCTGCTGGTTAGCTATGTAGTTAGGCAAATAATTCAGCTGACTAGTCAACTGGCTAGCTAGTAAATTCAGCTAGCTATGTCAGCTAGCAGGCCAGCATCCTAGCTGGATAGCTAGCTAATCATGTCAGCTTTGTTGCCAGCTGGCTAGATTGGTTAGTGGTCAAGTTAATTCAGCTGAATAGCCAGCTGGCTAGGTAGGTAGATTGCCAGTTATTTCAGCTCACTAGACAGATTGCTAGCAAGATAAGTCACCTAGTTAATTCAGCTGGATAGTCTGCTGGCTAAATATATAGCAAGCTAGTTAATTCAACTGGCTAGAAAGCAGGCCAGTTAGTTAAAACAGCTAGTTA
>NW_007260104.1:2144-2655 GCF_000164805.1 Carlito syrichta
ACAGTTGACTAATTAGTTAAGTCAGCTACTTTAGTCTGCTGGCTAACCAGCTGGCTAGCTGGTTAAGTCTGCTAATTAATTCAAGTGGCTAGCCAACTGGCTAGCTAGGTCACTCACTACTTTATTCAGCTGACTAGCCAACTGGCTACCTGGTTAATTCAGTTGGTTAAGTCAGCTGGCTAGTCACTTGGCTAGATAGGTCGCTAGCTAATTAAGTCAGCTGGCTAGCCGGATGGCCACCTAGTTAAGTCAACGAGTTAAGTGAGCTGGCTATACGGATGACTAGCATGGTGGATACATAGTTAAGCCAGCTGGCTAGCCATATGACTATCTAGTTAAGTCAGCTAGTTAAGTCAGCTTGTTAGCCGGCTGGTTAGCTAGGTGGCTGGCAAGTTAAGCCACCTGGTTAGCAGGCTTTTCAGGTATGTGGCTAGCTACTTAATCCAACTGGCTAGCTGGCTGACCAGCAGGGTTTCCTGGCTAGTTATGCTGGCTGCCTCTCTGACTATCC
>NW_007260104.1:4335-5007 GCF_000164805.1 Carlito syrichta
TAGCTCAGCTAATTAGTCACTGACAAGTTAGACCATCTAAATAATCGGCTACTATGCGGACGACTAGTTAGGTCAGCATAGCAGCCATTCAAGTCGTTAACAGAACTGACTAGTGGGCAAATCCTCAGTTAACTATCTAACCCAGCTAACTAGTCTGCCTTCATGTCAACCAACTTGTTAAGCCAGATAACAAGTCCGTCGTGCAGTCAGCCAATGTATTAAAACAGTTCACTATTTTGCCGGCTTGTCAACCAACCAGTTAAGTCACCTAGCTAACTCTTTAAACAACTAGTTAAGTCAGATATTTAATTCATTTACCACCTAGTTAATACAGGTAGCTAATTTGTTAACCAACTCACTACATCAGCTAGTTATCTCGTTAGTCAACTAGTTAAGTCAGCTAGCTAAGTCAGCTAGCTAACCAGATAGCCAACTAATTCAGCTAGCTACATCAGCTAGCTCATGAGTTAGCTAAATATTTAAGTCAGCTACTTAAGTCTGCTAAGTCAGCTAGTTATTCAGCTAGTTAAATAGTTAGCTAACTATTTAATTCAGGTATTTAAGTCAACTAGATAACTAGTTAATTCGGCCAGTTAAGTCAGATACCTAAGTAGTTAAGTCACCTTCCTAATTCAGCTAGTTAAGTCAGCTTTCTAATTAAGTCAGCTGGTG
>NW_007260105.1:0-4366 GCF_000164805.1 Carlito syrichta
AGACATCTGTTGATGTATTTAATTACATTTATGGTTTTACGAATATTGAACCAGACTTGCATGCCAGGAATGAAGCCTACTTGGTCATGATGGATGACTTTTGAGATGTATTGCTGAATCCGGTTTGCTAGGATCTTGTTGAGAATTTTTGCATCTATGTTCGTCAAAGATATTGGCCTGTAGTTCTCTTTCTTTGTTGGATCTTTACCTGGTTTGGGAATCAATGTGATGTTGGCTTCGTAAAATGATTTGGGGAGAGTTCCATCTTTTTCAATCGCCTGGAATACCTTCAGTAGGATTGGTATCAGCTCCTCCTTAAATGTCTTGTAGAATTCTGCTGGAAAGCCATCTGGACCAGGGCTTTTTTTTGTAGGAAGTTTTCTTATTACGTGGTCTATTTCCTTGATTGTTATTGGTTTATTTAGGGTCTCAATTTCTTCTTGTTCCAACCTAGGTAGGCTGTGTGATGTCAGAAAGTCTTCCATTTCCTTCTGGTTTTCAAGTTTGTTTCCATACAAGTGTACGTAGTAGTCTCTAATGATCTTTTGTATTTCTTCAGGGTCAGATGTGACTTCATCTTTTGTGTTTCTGATTATGCTTATTTGGTTTTTTTCTCGTTTTTTCTTGGTCAGTCTAGCTAGGGGACCATCAATCTTGTTTACCCTTTCGAAGAACCAGCTTTTTGTTTCATTGATTTTTTGTATTATCTTTTTGTCTCTATGTCCTGGATTTGGGCTTTTATTTTGGTGATCTGGATTCTTCTGCTGAAATTAGGGATTTTGTGTCTTGCTTTTCAGCTTCTTTAGGTGGCTTGTTAGGTTCTCAATTTCTGTTCCTTCCATTTTCCTTATGTGTGTTTGTAGGGATATAAATTCCCCTCTTATTACAGCTTTTAAGGCATCCCAGAGATTTTGGTAAGATGTTTCTTTATTTTCATTTGTTTCCAGGTATCTTTTGATCTCTATTTTGATGTCATCATTGACCCAGGGGTTATTTAGCATCATGCTGTTTAGTGTCCATGTCTTTGTGGGTTTTGGGGGGACTTTGTTGGTGTCAATGTTTATTTTTACTCCACTGTGGTCCAAGAAGGTGCATGGCAGAATTTCAGTCCTTTTAAATTTGCTTATACTTGATTTGTGTCCAATTATGTGGTCGATCTTAGAATATGTTCCATGTGGTGATGAGTAGAATGTGTATTCTGTGGTCTTTGGATGGAGGGTTCTATAGGTATCAATTAAGTCCATTTGGTCCAGAGTCTCATTGAGGTTCCGGATCTCCTTGCTGATTTTTTGTCCTGATGATCTGTCTAAGGTTGTGAGTGGTGTATTAAAGTCCCCAGTTATTATGGTGTTAGAATCAATGTCTTTCTTTAGTTTTCCTAGAAGTTGCTTTATGAATGTTGGTGCGCCTATGTTGGGTGCATATATGTTTAGGATAGATATTTCTTGTTGATGGAGTGAGCCTTTTATCATTATGTAGTGGCCCTCTGTATCTTTTTTAATTTTTGATAGCTTAAATGGTATTTTGTCTGAAATTAGGATCACGACTCCTCCTTTCTTTTGTGTTCCATTCGCCTGAAAATTTGTTTCCCATCCTCTTACTTTGAGTCTGTGTATGTCCTTTCTAGTGAGATGGGTCTCTTGAAGGCAGTATATTGTTGCCTGGTGATATTTTATCCATTTTGTCATTCTATGTCTTTTCAGTGGTGCGTTTAATCCATTCACATTCAGACTAATTATTGAAATGTGAGAGTTCATCCCTATCATGGAGTTCTTATTGAGTTATTGTTCTTCCACTTGGTTTTTTCTTTTTTCTTTTTCTTTTCTTTTTTTGTCTTTCTTTTGCTTTTGGGGTTGGTTCGTGTATATTTTATTCTTTTCCCTGTACTCTTGTGAAGAACGTTGTTCTTTTTTCCTTTTCTTCTGTGTTTAGTACTTTCTTAAGTATTTCATGTAGAGATGGTTTTGTGGCTGCATAAGTTCTTAGGGGTTGGATATCTGGGAAAGATTTTAATTCTCCCTCACTGATGAAGCTTAGCTTGGCCAGGTAGGTTATTCTTGGTTGAAATTGTTTATCCTTTAGGACTTTGAAGATAGGGCTCCAAGCTCTCCTAGCCTGCAGGGTTTCTGCAGATAAATCTGCTGCTATTCTGGTTGGTCTTCCATGGTGGGTGATCTGGCCTTTTTCTCTTGTTGCCTTTAGGATTTTTTCTTTTGTGCCTACTTTATTTAGGCGAATTATTATGTGTCTAGGAGTTGGTCTTCTCATTTGTTGTCTTGCGGGGGTTCTCTGAATCTCTTGTGTTTGAATTTTTGTATCACTGATTAGATAAGGGACATTTTCTTGAATGATCTCGTGGAAAGTTTGTTCCAATGTGGTCTCTGTTTCTCTTTCTGCCTCAGGGAGTCCGATTATTCTTAGGTTAGGCCTCTTGAGGTAGTCACTCATCTCTTGAAGGTTTTGTTCTGTCTTTTTTAGCTTATTTTCTGTGTTTTTAAGAGTTTGGGTTATTTCTATATTTTGGTCCTCAAGCTCTGAGATTCTTTCTTCTGTTTGGGTAATTCTGCTTTCCATGCTTATCAATTTGTTATTTATTTCATTCACAGTATTCTTTATTACTGTTATCTCAGATATCAGCTCCTTACTAGTTTCTTCTTGTGTCTCCTCAATTCTTTTTAGTCTCTCCATTATTGTTTTGATATCTACATTTGCATTTTGAGACCCTTCATTCTGGGGACTTTTCATTGTTTGTATTTCAAAGTCAATTTTCTCAATGTCTGCTCTCCCAGGCGTCTGGGAGAGACCCATACTCTTCTTTTGGTTTTTCTTCATTTCTGTAGATTTTTCTCCCTTTACCCCTTTCCCTCCCCCTCTTCAATTCTGTTTTTGAGGGAAGGTGGGGTTGCTTTTATTTCTCTTCTGCAATGACCTGTTCTTCCTTATGAGGGTCTTCTGGTTTTGTTCACTTTTCCCTCTGCTTTACAGTCTGTCTATTCAGCAGTTTGCAGTCTTGGTCCCAACTGGGGAAGAGACAGTCCTGTACCTTTTCACCAGAGACCTCCCTGATCATAGGAGAGTGGGAGGGGAGGCCTGTAGCCCCACCCATCTCCACTGCATCATTCCCTGAGAAGAGAGTGAAAGAGGTGGCTCTGCAGGAAAGACAATTTTTTCATTATAGATTCTCAGCAACCTTCTGATCTTCTTGATAGTTGTAAAAGACAATATGGACACTCAAATCCGTTGGGTTCCTCGTGACAACAAAGGGCAGATTCCAGGAACCAAAGAATCTTATTGCCATATTTGTATGTAACTATCTCCTTATGATGTACCTTGTAATCCTAAAATTTCTGTTTGTCCTACTCCGATAGGGGCCTGGTGTTTTCAGGTTGCCAAATATATATTATGTACTTTTAAGGGTAACCAATATTCATGAATTCCCCGACCCAAGGTAATTTCTGGGCATCTGCCTATTTGTATACAGAGTTTTTGGATTCACATCACAAGGGAAAATCAGGGCATCTTGCCAAGAATGAAAAGGAAATTCGGTTCTAGGAGTTCTCATTAGCCAGAATGTACATGGCCTCTTGATATGGTTTAATCAGCACTGTGCCTTCAGGGTCCCTACATTTTTTAGAGCTTCTAGCACCGTAGGTACCCTTAATCCGTCATTACAGATACCCAATAACATTCTATTCTCTTGATAGTTGTAAACGAGGATTTAGCCCAAATATCCTTTTGTGTCTTATGAACATCTAGGACCATAATCAGGTACCCCAGGAATCAAATGTCGTATTTGTACAAAATCCCTCGATTCAGGTAATCTCAAACTACAGCACTTTCTTGTGGTCGGGCTGGTGGGAATTGGGACATGGGTTTAGGAGAGTCCTCATTTTGGGGAGGTCTTGTTAAGGGGAACCAGGAATCTTGGATTCCAGTTCCCCAATAACCTTATGGGAGTCTTTCTCTTGATATCCGAACAATTGGAATTCTAGGTCACCAGGAAATATCTGAGCACCTTGCAAAGAATGTAGCAGGAATCTGGGCAATGGGAGTCCTCATATACAGGAAACTACACATCCTATTGCTAAGGAAGAATAAGGAATTTTGGTTACATGAGTCCTCAGCCCAAAAATCCACAGGGCGTCTTACTAAGAGGTAACCATGAATCAGGTTTTTAATGTAGAAATCTGGGGAGTGGGAGTCTACAAATACAGGACACTGGACTGCCTATTGCTAAGAAAGAATAAGGAATCTGGGTTACACGTGTGTTCAATCCTAAAAAACTTCAGGGCTTCTTGCTAAGGGCTAAACACGAATCAGGTTTTTGAACATGAATCTGCGGAATGGGGTCCACATATACAGGCAA
>NW_007260105.1:4556-6052 GCF_000164805.1 Carlito syrichta
AAAGAATAAGTAATCTGGGTTGCACGTATTCTCTATCCCAAAGAACTACAGGGCCTCTTGCTAAGGGCTAAACAAAAATAAGGAATTCGAAGCAGGAATGTGGGTAATACTCCTCATAACAGGAAACTTTGAGGCCTCTTTTTAAGGACTAACAAGGAATCTGTTTTACGCGTTTCCTCAGTCTTAAAATCTACATGGTGTCTTTCTAAGGGCTAAACAAGAATCATGGTTTCAAAACAGGAATCTGGGGAAAGGGAGTCCTCATATACAGGACACTACACCGCCTCCAGTGAAGGAAGAATAAGGAATCTGTGTTATACGTGTCCTCAATCCGAAAAAATTCTCAGGACGTCTTGCTACTGGACAAACAAGAATTAGACCTTGTAGCGCCCCTCATGTTTTGGGGCTATTTAGCAGGTGGATATTATTAATCAGTCAATTCAGGACTCTAGCAACATTCTGGTCCTCTTGGTAGTAGTAAACGGGTATCTCGCACTGCAAGTCCGTTGGGTTCCACAGGACAACTAAGACCAGATTCCAGCACAAAAGGGATCATCTTGCCATATTTGCATGTAACTCTTGGTCCCAAGATGAACTTTGTAATTCTCAAACTTCCATTTGTCCTTTTATTTTGAGAGGGGCCGAGTGTTTTGTAGTTGCCAAATGTTTAGTAAGTATTTTGAAAGGTAACCAGGAATCACGGATTCCCTGAAACTAGGAAACTTGTGGGCATCTGTCTTTTTGTATACAGAGTTTTGGAATACACATGGACGGGGAAAATCAAGGCATCTTGCTGAGAATGAAAAGGGAATCCGAGTACTTGAGTTCTAATTCTCTGATGTCTAAAGGGGCTCTTGATGAGGTTTAATCAGGAATCTGGCTTTTAGGTCCCCATATTGTAAGGGTGTCTTGTACAAGGGAACCAGGAATCTGGATTCCAATTGCCCAGGAAACTTCTGGAGGTCTTTCAATTGACATCCACATAACTTGAATTCTACATCACCACGAAATATCCCGGTATGTTCTGGAGAATTAAGCAGCAATCTGGGTATGGGAGTCCTCATATACGGGAAATTTCATAACTCTTGTGAAGGATGAATAAAGAATCTGGTCTACATGGGTCCTCAATATCGAAAATGTACAGCGCATCTTTCTAAGGTTTAAACAAGATCAGGGCTTTGAGCACCCCTCATGGTTTAGAGGTATTTTGTATGTGGATATTACGAATCAATCATTCCTGGACTCCAGCAACACTCTGGTACTCTTGATAGTTTTGAACGAGAATCTGGCACTGCAAGTCCATTTAGATACTCGGAACCTCTGATTCCAGATACAGGACACTAGATATTCTCTCGGATTTTTTGTATGTAAAACCTGACTTCAGTGTGACCTCGTTCTCCAGAAACTAGTGAGGCTCTGCTGTTCGTGATTAGGACTTTGGGTTTATGTGTTCAATTGCTTTAGGAGGTATTATTGGGAGGGAACCAGGAATCTTA
>NW_007260106.1:0-1966 GCF_000164805.1 Carlito syrichta
TCCAATCCATTCCTCTCCGTTCCATTGCAATACATACTACTCCACTCCATTCCATTCCTCTCCATTCCAGTCCACTCCATTCCCCTCCATTCCATTCTTCTCCATTCCATTCCATTCCTCTCCATTACATGCCACTCCATTCCTTTCCACTCCATTTCTCTCCGTTCCATTCCTCTCCATTACATTCTATTCCACTCTATTCGATTCCATTCCATTCCATTACTCTCCATTCCTTACCATTCCTCTCCATTCTATTCCTCTCCATTTCAATCCTCTCCATTCTATTTCGTTCCATTCTTCTCCATTCTGTTCCTCTCCATTCCTTTCACTTCCTTTCCATTACATTCCATGCCATTCCATTCCATTCCATTCCTCCTGACTCCAATCCATTCCATCCCATTCCTCTTCATTCCATTCCGTTTCTCTCCATTCTATTCCATTCCTTTCTATCGTTTCCATTGCCCACCAATTCTTTCCATTCCATTCCATTCCTCTCCGTTCCATTCCAATTCTCACTACTCCACTTCATTCCATTCCACTCCATTCGATTTCACTCCATTCCTCTCCAGTCCATTTCTCTCCATTCCATTCCATTCCTCCCCATCCATTCATCTCCTTTCCATTCCAATACATTACTCTCCATTCCATTCCTCTCATTTCCGTTACACCCCTCTCCATTCCCTTCTTCTGTATTCCAATCTTCTCCATTCCATTCCTCTCAATTCCATTTCTCTTCATTCCATTCCATTTCTCTCCTTTCCATTCCATTCCTTTCCCCACTATTCTTCTCCATTCCATTTCATTACGTTCCATTCCATTCCATGTTGCTACATTCAGTTCCATTCCATTCCTCTCTATTCCATTCCTTTCCATTCCATTCCATTCCATTCAATTCCTCTTCATTGTATTACATTTCTCATGCCATTTCATTCAATTCCTCTCCATTCCATTCATCTCTGTTCCATTCCAATCCATTCCTCTCCATTCCTCTCGATTCCATTCCATTCCTCTCCATTCCGTTCTTCTGTATTCCAATCCTCTCCATTTCATTCCATTCCATTCCTCTCTATTTCATTCTTCTGCATTCCAACCCTCTCCATTCCTTTTCACACCATTCCTCTCCATTCCATTTCTCTCCATTCAATTCCTTTCCTCTCCATTCCATTCCTTTCCTTTCCCTTCCATTCTTCTCCATTCCATTCCTACCGTTTACAGTCCATTATTTCCACTCCATTCCATTCTGCCACCTTCAGTTCCATTCCATTACTCTCCATTCCATTCCATTCCATTCCATTCCATTCAAGTGTTATCCATTGCTGTGCATAGCAATGCCTTCAAATCGTCTCCATTCCATTTCTCTCCATTCCCTTCAATGTCATTACTCTCCATTCTACTCCTATCCTCTCCATTCCATTCCTATCTTTTCCATTCCATTCCGTTCCGTTCCATTCTATTCGATTCCTCTCCATAGAATTCCATGCCATTTCTCTCCATTCCTTTCATTTACTTTCCATTTAATTACATTCCTATCCATTCCATTCCGTTTCTCTCCATTCCACTCCATTCTTCTCCATTCCATTCCATTTTACTCCAATCAATTCCATTCCATCCAATCAATACTACTCCACTCCATTCCATTCCTCTCCATTCGATTTCACTCCATTGCTCTCCAGTCCATTTCTCTCCATTTCATTCCATTGCTCCACATTCCATTCCATTGCCTTTCATTACCCTTCATTGCATTCCTCTCCATGCCACTCCACTCCATTCCATCCATTCCTTTCCATTCCATTCTACACCACCCATTCCATTTCTCTCCATTCAATTCCATTACAATCATCTCCATTCCCTTCATATACCCCCATTCGATTCAAATCAATTCGATTCAATTCCATTTCATTCCATTCCATTCCTCTCCATCCATTTTATTCCATTCCATTCCGCTCCACTCCATGCCACTCCACTC
>NW_007260106.1:1986-2341 GCF_000164805.1 Carlito syrichta
TTATTCCTCTCTATTCCATTCATTTCAACTCCTTTTCATTCCACCTCACTCTCTTCCATTACATTCATTTCCATTCAATTCTGTTTCTTTCCATTCCCTTATTTTCCATTCCTCTCCACTACACTCCATTCCACTTCATTCCATTCCATTGCTCTCCAATTTTTCCATTGCATTCTTCTCCATTCCTACACATTCCATTCGATTCCATTCCATTTCTCTCCATTCCATTCCATCCCATTCCACTCCATTCCATTCCATTCCATTCAATTCCTTTCTCTCCATTCCATTCCATTCCAATCCACACTAATCCATTCCATTCCATTCCTCACCAATCCATTTTCCTCCATTCTTCTCC
>NW_007260106.1:2361-2822 GCF_000164805.1 Carlito syrichta
CATTCCATTCCTCTCTATTTCATTCTTCTGCATTCCAACCCTCTCCATTCCTTTTCACTCTATTCCTCTCCATTCCATTTCTCTCCATTCAATTCCTCTCCTCTCCATTCCATTCCTTTCCTTTCCCTTCCATTCTTCTCCATTACATTCCTACCATTTACAGTCCATTATTTCCACTCCATTCCATTCTGCGACCTTCAGTTCCATTCCATTACTCTCCATTCCATTCCATTCCATTCCATTCCATTCCATTCTATTCCATTCCATTCCATTCAAGTGTTATCCATTGCTGTGCATACCAATGCCTTCATATCGTCTCCATTCCATTTCTCTCCATTCCCCTCAATGTCATTACTCTCCATTCTACTCCTTTCCTCTCCATTCCATTCCTATCTTTTCCATTCCATTCCATTCGATTCCTCTCCATAGAATTCCATGCCATTTTTCTCCATTTCTTTCCT
>NW_007260106.1:2842-3413 GCF_000164805.1 Carlito syrichta
TTATTCCTCTCTATTCCATTCATTTCAACTCCTTTTCATTCCACCTCACTCTCTTCCATTACATTCATTTCCATTCCATTCTGTTTCTTTCCATTCCCTTCCTTTCCATTCCTCTCCACTATACTCCATTCCACTTCATTCCATTCCATTGTTCTCCAATTTTTCCATTGCATTCTTCTCCATTCCTACACATTCCATTCGATTCCATTCCATTTCTCTCCATTCCATTCCATCCCATTCCACTCCATTCCATTCCATTTCATTCAATTCCTTTTCTCTCTATTCCATTCCATTCCATTCCAATCCACATTAATCCATTCCATTCCATTCCTCTCCAATCCATTTTCCTCCATTCTTCTCCATTCCATTCCATTACTTTCCTTTCCTCTCCATTCCATTCCACTCCATTCCTTTCCATTCCAGTCAATTATTGTCTATTCTTTTCTATTAATTTCTTCTCTATTCCTCTCCATTTCATTCCATTCCACTCAATTCCTTTCCTCGCCATTCCTTTCCATTCCCTTCCATTCCTCTCCATTCCATTTCATTCCATTCCTTTCTATTCAAGTAT
>NW_007260106.1:3618-8381 GCF_000164805.1 Carlito syrichta
TCCTCTCCATTCCAATCCTCTCCATTCTATTTCATTCTATTCTTCTCCATTCTGGTCCTCTTCATTCCTTTCAATTCCGTTCCATTCCATTCCATGCCATTACATTCCATTCCTCCTGACTCCAATCCATTCCATACCATTCCATTTCTCTCCATTCTATTCCATTCCTGTCCATTCATACCATTGCCCACCAATCCATTCCATTCCATTCCGTTCCTCTCCATTCCATTCCAATCCATACTACTCCACTCCATTCCATTCCTCTCCATTCGATTCCACTCCATTCCTCTCCAGTCCCTTTATCTCCATTCCATTCCATTCCTTCCAATTCCATTGATCTCCGTTCGATTCCAATCCATTCCTCTCCATTCTATTCCTCTTGAGTCCATTCCATTCCTCTCCATTCCATTCTTTTGTATTCCAATTCTCTCCATTCCATTTCATTCCATTCCTCTCTATTCCATTTCTCTCCATTCCATTCCATTCGTCTCCATTCCATTCCATTTCTTTGCCCACAATTCTTCTACATTCCATTTCATTGCGTTCCATTCGATTCCATTCTGCTACATTCAGTTCCAATCCATTCCTCTCTATTCCATTCCTTTCCATTCCATTCGATTCAATTCCTCTCCTTTGCATTAGATTTCTCTCCATTCCATTCCATTATTCTCCATTTCATTCCATTCCTCTCAATTCCTTTCATTTCTTCTCCATTCCATTCTTTTCATTCCTATTTCTTCCATTCCACTCCATTACTCTCCAGTCCATTCCTCTCCATCCCTTTCCATTCCATTCCCTATCATTCCATTCCACTCCTCTCCATTCCATTCCTCTCCATCCATTTCCATTCCATTCCTCTCCATTACTCTCCATTCGATTTCTTCCATTCCTTTCATTTCCACTCCATTCCACTTTTTTCCATTCCATTCCTTCCTCTTATTTTCCTTTCCATTCCATTTTCTTCCATTCCATTGCTCTCCATTCCATTCCATTCCAATCCATTCTGTTCCCTTATACTCCATTCCTCTCCATTCCCTTCCTCCTCATTCAATTGCACTCCATTCCCTTCCTTCCCTTTCAATTATAATCCATTCCTCTCTTTTTCATTTTTCTCCATTCCATTCCATTCCACTCAATTCCATTTCTCTCTTTTCCTCTCCATTCCTTTCCATTCCATTCCATTCAATTTCATTACTCTCCATTCCATTTCTTTCCATTCCATTCAGTATTATCCATTGCTGTGCATTACATTGCATTCAAATCGTCTCCATTCCATTCCTTTCCATTAATTTCCTTTTCATTACTTTCCATTCCACTCCATTCCTCTCCATTCCATTCCATTCCTCTCCTTTCCAATCCATTCCGTTCTATTCCATCCCATTCCTCTCCATTCCATTGCTTTACATTCCATTCAATTCCATTCCTCTCCATTCTATTCTATTTCTCTCCATTACATTCCATTCCTCTCCATTCCATTCCATTCCGTTCCAATCCATCCCATTCCTCTCCATTCCAATGCTTTACATTCCATTCAATTCCATTCCTCTCCATTCCATTCCTCTCCGTTCCATTCCATTATTTTCCCTTCCATTCTTCTTCATTACATTACATTTCTATCCTTTACATTCCATTCCGTTCCATTCCTTTCCGTTCCACTACATTCAGTTATATTCCATTCCTCTCCATTCCATTCCATTACCCTCAACTGCATTCCTCTCCATTCCATTCTACTACATTCCATCCATTCGTTCCCATACCACCCATTCCATTTTTCTCCATTCCATGCCATTCCAATCATCACCATTCCATTCTATGTCAGACCATTCGATTCTATTCGATTCGCTTTGAATGTACTCCTTTACATTCTATTCCTCTTCATTTCCTTCCTCTCCATTCCATTACTTTCTATTCCAATCCATTCCATTCCATTCTATTTCTCTATATTTCAACTCTTTCCATTCCACCTCACTTTCTTCCATTACGTTCCTCTCAATTCAACTCAATTTCATTCCATTTCATTTCTTTCCATTCCACTCCACTACACACCATTCCGTTTCTTTCCATTCCATTCTTCTCCAGTCCTTTGCATTCCATTCTTCTCCATTTCTCCACATTCCCTTCCATTCCATTGAATGCATTCCATTCCATTCCTCTCCATTCCATTCCATCCCATTCTACTCCATTCCATTCCATTGAATTCCTTTCCTCTCCATTCCATTCCATTTAATCCACGATAATCCATTCCTTTCCAATCCATTTTCTTCCATTCTTCTCCATTGCATTCCCTTCCATTCCATTCCTCTCCATTCCATTCCACTCGATTCCATTTCATTCCAGTCAATTATTATCCATTGCTCTCTATTCCTTTACTCTCCATTCCTCTCGATTCCATTCCATTCCACTCTATTTCCATCCTCTACATTCCTCTCCATTCCATTGCATTCCATTCCTCTCCATTCTGCATTCCATTCCTCTCCATTCCTCTCTCGATTACAGTCAATTCCTCTGCCCTCCGTTCTTCTGCATTCCTATCCTCTGTATTCCATTATATTACATTCCTCTCCATTCCATTTCTCTTCATTCCATTCCATTCCATTCTATTCCTCTCCAATCAATTCCATTTCATTCCTTTCCCTTCCATTCTTCTCCATTCCATTCCTATTCTTTACATTCCATTGCGCTGAATTCCATTCCATTCCACTACATTCAGTTCCATTCCATTCCTCTCCATTCCATTCCTTTCCATTCCATTCAATTCCATACCTCTGCATTCCATTCCATTTCTATCCATTCCATTCCATTCCTCTCCATTCCATTCCATTCCACTCAATTCCATTCCACTCCTCTCCATTCCATTGCATTCAGTTCCTCTCCCTTCCATTCACATTCCATTCCTCTTTTCCATTCCATTCCACTCCATTCTATTTCATTCCATTCCATTCAATTTCACTCCCTTCCATTCCATTCAATTCCGCTCCATTCCATTCCACTTCATTCTCATCCAGTCCTCTCTATTCTTCTCCATTCCATTCCTCTCCAACTCTCTCCACTCCATTCAATACCATTCCATTCCTTTCTTCTCCATTCCATTCCTCTCCATTCCAATGCATTCCATTCCATGCCATTTCTCTCCATTTCATTCCACTGTAATGCATTCATTTTCATTCCATTCCTCTTTATACCATTTCATTCCTTTCTCTTCCTTTTCTCTTCATTCCTTCCATTCCATTCCTTTCCTCTCCATTGCATATCCTTCCATTCCATTGCTCGCCATTCCATTCCATTTCTTTCCATTCCTTTCCCTTATTATCCATTCCTCTCCATAACATTCCTCTCTATTCCTCTCCATTCCATTCCATTTCGTTTCATTTCTCTCCATTCCATTGCACTCCATTCCCATCCTTTGCATTCAATTATAATCCATTCCTCTCTTTTCCATTCTTCTCCATTCCATTCCATTTCACTCCATTCCACTCCTCTCATTACCTCTCCATTTCATTCAATTCCATTTCATTTTCCTCTAGTCCATTCCATTCCATTCCATTCATTCCTCCCCGTTCAATTACATTCCATTTCGATCCATGCTACACCACTCCATTCAATTCCTCTCCATTCCATTCCATTCCATTTCACTCCATTCCACTCCTCTCATTACCTCTCCATTTCATTCAATTCCATTTCATTTTCCTCTAGTCCATTCCATTCCATTCCATTCATTCCTCCCCGTTCAATTACATTCCATTTCAATCCATGCTACACCACTCCATTCAATTCCTCTCCATTCCATTCCATTCCATTCAACTCCATTCCATTCCTCTCCATTCCTTTGCATTCCTCTCCATTCCTTTCCTCTCCATTCCAATCCTCTCCATTCCATTCCACTCCATTCCGTTCCTCTCCATTCTTTTCATTTCCCTTCCACTCCATTCCAAGCCATTCCATTCCATTCCATTCCTCCTGACGCCAATCATTTATATTCCATTCCTCTCCATTCCATTCCATTCCTTTCCATTCCATTCCGTTGTCACCCAATCCAGTCAATTCCATTCCATTCCATTCCTCTCCATTCCATTCCACACCATTCCCCTCCATTCCATTCTTTTCCATTCCATTCCATTCCACTCGATTACATGCCAGTCCATTCCATTCCACTCCATTTCTCTCCATTCCATTCCTCTCCATTCCATTCCATTCCACTGTATTCGATTCCACTCCATTCCATTACTTTCCATTCCTTACCATTCCTCTTCATCCATTCATCTCCATTTCAATCCTCTCCATTCTATTTCATTCATTTCCTCTCCATTCTGTTCCTCTCCATTCCTTTTAATTCCTTTCCATTCCATTCCATGCCATTCCATTCCATTCCTCCCGACTCCAATTCATTCCATACAATTCCTCTTCATTCCATTCCGTTTCTCTCCATTCTATTCCATGCTTTTCTAACCATTCCATTGCCGTTCAATTCGATCCATTCTATTCCATTCCATTCCTCTCCGTTCCATTCAAATTCATACTACTCCACAACTTTCCATTCATTTCCATTCGATTTCACTCCATTCCTCTGCAGCCCATTTCTCTCCATTCCATTCCATTCCTCCCTATCCATTCATCTCCTTTCCATTCCAATGTATTCCTCTCCATTCCATTCCTCTCAATTCCAATCCATTCCTCTCCATTCCCTTTTTCTGTATTCCAATCCTCTCCATTCCATTTTATTACATTCCTCTCCATTCCATTCCATTTCTCTCCATTCCATTCCT
>NW_007260106.1:8666-9146 GCF_000164805.1 Carlito syrichta
TTCATTCCTTTCCCCACAATTCTTCTCCATTCCATTTCATTACGTTCCATTACATTCCATTCTGATACATTCATTTCTATTCCAGCCTCTCTATTCCATTCCTTTACATTCCATTCAATTCAATTCCTCTCCATTGCATTATATTTCTCTCCATTCCATTCCGTTCCTCTCCATTCCATTCCTCGCAATTCCATTCATTTCTTCTCTATTCCATTCCTTTCAATTCCTCTTTCTTTCATTCCATTCCAGTACTCTCCAGTCCATTCCTCTCCATTCCATTCCCTACCATTCTATTCCATTCCTCCCATTGCAATCCTTTCCATCCAAATCCATTCCATTCCTCTCCTTTACTCTCCATTCCATTTCATTCCATTCCTTTCTTTCTTTTTTTTTCAGTATTATTATTTCTGTTTTATTTAACTTTTTTTATTTTAAAGATTTGGGGTACAATTCAGGGTTAGGTACACAAATATTCATTAT
>NW_007260106.1:10563-11097 GCF_000164805.1 Carlito syrichta
TCCAATCCATTCCATTCCATCCATTCCATTCCATTCCATTCCATTCCATTCCATTCCATTCCATTCCATTCCATTTCATTCCATTCCATTCCATTCCATTCCTCTCTGTTCAATTCCATTCCACTCCAATCCATACTACTCCAGTTCATTCCATTCCTCTCCATTCGATTTCACTCCATTCCTCTCCGGTCCATTTCTCGCCATTTCATTCCATTCCTCTCCATTCCATTCCATTACCCTCAACTGCATTCCTCTCCATTCCATTACACTCCATTCCATCTATTCCTTTTCATTCAACTCCATACCACCCATTCCATTTATCTCCATTCCATACAATTTCAATCATCTCCATTCCATTCTATGTCACACCATTCGATTCTATTCGATTCGATTTGATTGTACTCCTTTATATTCCATTCCTCTTCATTCCATTCCTCTCCATTCCATTTTATTCCATTCCATTCCATTCCATTATATTTCATTCCATTCTTTTCCATTCTATTTCTCTATATTTCAACTCTTTCCATTCCACTT
>NW_007260107.1:0-5558 GCF_000164805.1 Carlito syrichta
GCTAGGGAGGTAGAGAGCTAGTTAAGTCAGCTGGCTTGCCAGCTTGCTTGGTAGGTAGCTAGCTAGTTATGCCATCTGTCTAGCCAGCTGGCTATCAAGTTATGTCACCTAGTTAAGTCAGCTGACTAGCCAGCTGGCTAACTAGGTAGCCTGCTTTAAGTCAGCTGTCTAGACAAATGGCTAGCTAGATAAATCACCTAGTTAATTCAGCTGGATAGCCAGCTGGATAGCTTTGTAGCAAGCTGGGTAATTCAACTGGCTAGAAAGTAGGTCAGTAGTTAAGATAGCTAGTTAAGTCAGCTGGCTAGCTAGTGTCCTAGTTAAGTCAGTTGGCTAGCTAGCTGGCTAGCTAATTAATCTGCTTGTTAAATCACCTGACTATCCAGGTCACTAGAGAACTAGAGCGCTAGTTAAGTCATTTGGTTAGCCAGCTGAATAACCAGTTAATTCAGCTAGTTTTGTCACCTGGCTAGCAAGCTGCCTAGCTCGTTATTCAACTAGTTAAGTAATGTGGTTAACCAACTGGATAGGTAAAGTCACCTCGTTAAATCAGTTGGCTAGCCATCTCCCTAACTAGTTAAAGAGCTAGTTAGTTCAGATGGCTAGACAGCTGACTAGCTAGTTATTACAGCTAGTTAAGTCAACTGGCTAGCTAGGTAGCTAGCTAGTAAACTCAGCTAGTTGTCAGCTAGTTAGCTTGTTAAGTCAGCTAGTTAAGTCGGCTTCCTACCTAGATATCTAGCTAGGTAGCTAGCTAGTTATTTCAGCTAGTAAATTCAGCTTCCTAGGGAGATAGCTAGCTAGTTAAGTCAGCTAGTTAAGTCAGTTGGCTAGCTAATTAAGGCAGCTAGTTAAGTCACCTGGCTAGCCTGCTGCTTAGCTGGGTAGCTAGCTAGTTAATTCAGCTGGCTAGCCAGCTGGCTAGCTAGTTAAAGTCACCTAGTCACTCAGCTCGCTATCCAACTGGTTAGCTAGGTAGCTAGGTAGTTAAATTAGCTGGTAAATCAGCGGGATATGTAGGTAGCTATCTCATTAATTCAGTTGGTTATCCACCTGGCTAGCTAGAGGTGTCAGCTAGTTAAGTCAGCTGGCTAGCCAAATGACTAAATAGGTAGCCAGCTAGTAAAGTCAGCTGGCTAGCCAGCTGGCTAGCTGGTAAAGTCAGCTACTTAAGTCAGTGGATAGCCAAATGGCTAGTAGGTAGCTAGCTAATAAAGTCAGCTGGCTAGCCAGCAGGCTAGCAAGCTAAGTCAGCGACTTAAGTGAGCTGGATAGCCACCTAGCTAGTAAGTAGCTAGCTAATAAAGCCAGCTGGCTAGCAGGAGGGCTAGCTAGTTAAGTCAGCGAGTTAAGTGAGCTGGCTAACCAGCTATCTAGCTAAGGGGCTAGCTCATAAAGCCAGTTGGCTAGCTGGACGGCTACCTAGTTAAGTGAGCTAGTTAAGTCAGCTGGTTAGGCGGCTGACTAACTAGGTGTTTGGCAAGTTAAGCTCACTTTTTAGCAGGCTGTTCAGGTAGGTGGCCAGCTAGTTAAGCCAGCTGGCTAGCTGGATGACAAGCAGGGTGGCTGGCTCATTAAGCTGACTGGCTATCCCACTGTCCAGCCAGCCTGCTGGGTATTTAAGCTGGCTGGCTAGCCAGGTGGCCAACCCACTAGCTAGCTAGCTGACTGCCTAGCCAGCCAGGTAGCTAGCTAGTTAAGACAGCTGTCTAGCTATTTAGCCAACAAGGTAGCTAACTAGTTAAGTCAACTGGCTAGCCAGCAAGCCGACCAACTAGCTAGTCATCTTGTTAAGGCAGCTAGCTAGCCAGATAGCTAGTTAAGTCAGTTAGCAAGTCAGCTAATTATTCAGGTACCTAGTTAAGTCAGCTAGCTAGTCAGGTTGCTAGTCGACAAGTTAGTTACATCAGCTAGCTAGTCAGCTAACTAGTCAGCTAGATAGTTAAGTCACTTAGCCTACTAACTGGCCAGTTAAGTCAGCAACCTAAAGAGCTAGATAGCTTGTTTGCTAGATAGTAATGTCAGCTAGATAGATAGCTAGTTAGTCAGCTACTTAGTTAAATCAGCTAGCAAATAAGCTAGTTACTTAGCTTACTATTCGGTTAGCAACTCAGCTAGCTGGTGAGCTAACTAGTGAGCTCCCTCACTTTCCATCAGGTCAGCTAACTAGTAGGCACGCTTGCCTGCCAACCGGTTAGCAAACTAGTTGGCTCGCATGCCAGCCAACAGGTCAACTAACTGGTCAGCTTGGTCACGGGTCAACATGTCAGCTAACTAGTTGACTTCCTCGCCATCCGACTAGTTATATCAGCTCACCAGTTGGCTCACTGACCGGCCAACTAGTTATGGCAGCACATACGTCGGTTCACTTGCCAGCAGACTTCTTAATTGAGCTGACCATTCAGCTCACTCACCATCCAATTGGTTAAGTCAGCTCACCTGTCGCCTCACTCACAGGCTAACTAGTTAAGTCAGCTAACCTGTAGGCATACTAGCCAACTAACAAGTTAAGTCAGCTAACCAATCGGCTGACTAGTGGTCCAACTTGTCAGCCGACATATTAAGTCAGCTAAATAATCGGCCGACTAGTTAGGTCTGCTAACTAGACACCATCTACTTAACCGAGCTAACTATGGGGTCAACTCGTCAACCAACTATTTAACCAAGCTGAATAGTTGGCCGATTAATCAGCCAACTTGCTAAGCCAGGTAACAAGTCGGTCAAGTAGTCAGCCAATGTGTTAAACGAGCTAATTAGTCGTCTGACTCATCAAAGAAGTTAAGTCACCTAGCTAACTCGTTAACCAGCTAGTTAGTTCAGCTATTTAACTCTTTTACCAACTAGTTAAAACAGTTATGTAACTCATTAACAAATTTGTTTATTTGGCTAGCTTTCTCATTAGCCAACTAGTTAAGTCAGCTAGCTAAGTGAGCTAGCTAACTAGCTAACTACCTAAGTCAGATGCCTAAGTCACCTAGCTCACTAGTTAGCTAATTATTTAAGTCAGCTACTTAAGCTAATTAGTTAAGTCAGTTGGTTATTCAGCTACTTAAATATTTAGCTAACTATTTAATTCAGGTAGTGAAGTCAGCTAACTAACTAGTTAAGTCACCTAGTTAAGTCAACTAGCTAAGTAGTAAAGTCAGCTAGCTAAGTCAGTTTCTAATTTAATTAGCTGGTTAAGAGAACTAGCTAGCTAGTTAGCTAAAAGTTTGTCAGCAGGTTGAATCAATTAGCTAGTTAACTAATGGGGTAAGTCATCTTGTTGAGTCAGTTGCTAGCTAGTTAGCAAATGGGTTGAGTCAGCTGGTTGAGTAGGCAAGCTATCTAGTTAGCTAACGAGTTAAGTCAGCTGTATGGTAAGCTAGCTAGCTAGATAGTTAACGAGTTAAGTGAGCTGGATGAGTCAGCTAACCAGCTCATTAGGTAACGAGATGAGTCAGATGATTAAGTCACCTACATAGCACATTAGATAATGATTAAGCTAGTTATCTAACTGGTTAAGTCAGCTAGCTAGCAAGGCAGTTTACTATTTAAGTCAGCTTGTTAGCTAGGTAGCTACCTAGTTAGCTAACTATTTAAGTCAGCTGGCTAACTAGGTAGCTAGCTTGTTAGTTAACTATTTAAATCAGCTGGCTAGCTAGGTAGCTGTTAGTTAAGTCAGGTGGCTAGTCAGCTGGCTACCTAGGTAGCAAACTAGTTAAGTCAGTTTGCTAGCCAGCTGGCTAGCAAGTTAATTCAGCTAGTTAAGAAAGCTGGCTAGTCAACTGGCTATTTAGGTAGCTAGCTAGTTAAGTCAGCTAGATAGCTACCTGGCTAGCTAGTGATGTCAGCGAGTTAAGTCAGCTGGCTAGCCAACTGGCTAGCTGGTTAAGTCAGCTAGTTTAGTCAACTGTTTAGTCAGCTGACTAAGTAGGTAGCTAGCTAGATAAGTCAGCTTGCTAGCTAGCAGGATAGTTGTTCAAGTCAGCTAGTTAAGTCAGTTGGTTAGCCAGATGGCTAGATAGGTAGCTAGCTAGTTAAGTCAGCTGGCTAGCCAGCTGACTAACTGGTTAAATCAGCTAGTTAAGTCAGCTGGTAACCAGCTAGCTAGCAAGTTAAGTCAGCTAGTTAAGTCAGCTGGCAACCAGCTTGCTAGCTAGTTAAGTCAGCTCATTAAGACTGTTGGCTATCCAACTGGTTAGCCAGTTAAGAAGCTAGTTAAGTCCAATAGCTAGCTATCTGCTAGATAGTTATTTCAGCTAGTTAAGTCAGCTGGCTAGCTAGGAAGCTAGCTATATTAGTCAGGTAGTTATGGCAGTTAGGTAGCAAGTTAAGTCAGCTAGTTAAGTCAGCAGGCTAGCTAGATATCTAGCTAGTTATGCCAGCTAAATAAGCCAGGTGGCTAGTTGGTAGCTAGCTGCTTACATCAGCTAGTTATGTCAGCCTGCTAGCTAGTTAAGTCAGCAAGTTGAGTCAGCTGTATAGCAAGCTGCATAGCTGGGTAGCTACCTAGTTAAGTCAGCTGGATAGCCAGTTAGATAACTAGTTAAGTAACATAGTTAAATCAACTCATTAGCCAGTTGGTTACCTAGGTACCTAGGAAGTTAAGTGAGCTGGCAAACCATCGGGATACGTAGATAGCTAGCTAGTTAAGTCAACTGGCTATTCAGCTGGCTAGCTAGGTACCTAGGCAGTTAAGTCAGCCGGCTAGCCAGCAGGCTACCTAGTTAAGTCAGTGGACTAGACAGCTGGATAGATAGGTAGCTAGATAGTTAAGTCAGCTGTCGAGCCTTCTGGCTAGGTACTTAAGTCACCTAGTTAAGTCAGCTTGCTAGCAGCTGGCTAGGTATATAGCTTCCTAATTAAGCTTACTAGTTAAGTCAGCTAGTTAAAGTCAGCTGGCCAGCCAGCTGGCTAGCGAGTTAAGTCAGGAAATTAAGTCAGCTGTGCAGCCAGCTGACTAGCTAGCTGGCTAGCTAGCTAGCTAGTTAAATCAGCTAGTTACGTCATCCTTTTAGCCAGGTATCTAGGTATCTAGATAGTTAAGTCAGTTCGTTAAGACAGCTGGCTAGCCAGCTACCTAGCAGGGTACCTAGTTAGTGAAATCAGCTGGCTAGCTGCCTAGCTAGTTAAGTCACGTAGTTAAGTCAGCTCGCTGTCCAGCATGTTAGCTAGGTAGTTAGGTAGTTAAATCAGTTGGCAAGTCAGAGGGATATGTAGGCAGGAAGCTAGTTAAGTGTGCTGGCTAGCCATCAGGCTATCTAGTTATGTCAACTAGTTAAGTGAGCTGGCTATCAAGCTGTCTAGCTAGCTAGGTAGCTAGTTAAGTCTGCTGGCTAGCCAGCTAGCTACTTCTTTAATTCAGCTAGTTAAGTCAGCTGGCTAGGCTCCTGGCTAGCTAGGTAGCTTGTCAATTAAGTCAGCTGGCTAGCCAGCTGGCCAGCTAATAAAGTCAGCTAGTTTTGTCATCTGGCTAACCAGCTGTCTAGCTAGGTAAGTCAGCTGTTGAAGGCAGATGTCTAGACACTGGCTAGCTAGTTAAAAGCTGGTTACATCAGATGGGCAGCCAGCTGGTT
>NW_007260107.1:5578-7665 GCF_000164805.1 Carlito syrichta
AGTCAACTGGCTAGCCAGCTAGCTAGCTAGGTAGAGAGCTAGTTAAGTCAGCTGGCTAGCCACCTTGCTAACTAGTTAATTCAGCCAGTTTAGTCAGCTGGCTAGCAGGTTAAGTCAACTAGTTATGTCAGCTGGCTAGCCAGCTGCCTAACTAGGTAGCAAGCTGGTTAAGTCAGTTGCCTATCCAGCTGGCTAGTTATTTACATCAGCTATTTAATTCAGCTGGCTTCCCAACTGGCTAGCTAGGTTGCTAACTAGTAAAGTCAGCTGGTTAACTAACTGGCTAACTGTCTAAATCATCTAGTTAATTCAGCTGGACAGGCAGCTGGCTTACTAGTTAAGTCAGCTAGTTAAGTCAGCTGGCCAGCCAGCTGGCTAGCTAGTTAAGTCAGGAAATTAAGTCAGCTGGCCAGCCAGCTGGCTAGCTAGCTGGCTAGCTAGCTGGCTAGCTAGCTAGCTAGTTAAATCAGCTAGTTAAGTCATCCTTTTAACCAGGTATCTAGATAGTTAAGTCAGTTCGTTAAGACAGCTGGCTAGCCAGCTACCTAGCAGGGTACCTTAGTGAAATCAGCTGGCTAACTGCCTAGCTAGTTAAGTCACGTAGTTAAGTCAGCTCGCTGTCCAGCATGTTAGCTAGGTAGTTAGGTAGTTAAATCAGTTGGCAAGTCAGAGGGATATGTAGGCAGGAACCTAGTTAAGTGTGCTGGCTAGCGATCAGGCTATCTAGTTATGTCAACTAGTTAAGTGAGCTGGCTATCAAGCTGTCTAGCTAGCTAGGTAGCTAGTTAAGTCTGCTGGCTAGCCAGCTAGCTACTTCTTTAATTCAGCTAGTTAAGTCAGCTAGCTAGGCTCCTGGCTAGCTAGGTAGCTTGTCAATTAAGTCAGCTGGCTAGCCAGCTGGCCAGCTAATAAAGTCAGCTAGTTTTGTCATCTGGCTAACCAGCTGTCTAGCTAGGTAAGTCAGCTGTTGAAGGCAGATGTCTAGACAACTGGCTAGCTAGTTAAAAAGCTGGTTACGTCAGATGGGCAGCCAGCTGGTTCAATAGTCATTTCAGCTAGTTAAGTCAGGTGGCTAGCTAGGTAGCTAGACAACTATGTCAGCTGGCTAGCCAGCTGGCTAGCTAGTTAAGTCAGCTAGTTAAGACAGATAGCTAGCCAGCTTGGTAGCTAGGTACCTAGCTAGTTAAGTCAGCTGTTTAGTCAGCTGGCTAGCCAGTTAAATCACCTAGTTAAGTCAGCTGAGAAGGCAATGGCTAGCTAGGTAGCTTGATAGTTATATTAGCTCGTTAGACAGCCGGTTGACAAGATAAGTCACCTAGTTAATTCAGCTGGATAGGCAGCTAGCCAGCTATGTAACAAGCTAGTTAATTCAACTGGCTAGAACGCAGGCCAGCGAGTTAAGATGCTAGATAAATCAGCTGGCTAGCAAGCTGGGTGGCTATTTAGTGACTTAGTTAAGTCAGTTGGCTAGCCAGATGGCTAGCTTATTATGCCAGCTAGTTAAATCAGCTTGCTATCCAGGTGGCTAGAGAGGTAGAGAACAAGTTAAGTCAGCTGGTTAGCCGTCTGGATATCTAGTTAAGTCAGCTAGTTTAGTCACCTGACTGGCCAGCTGCCTAGCTCATTAATCAACTAGTTAAGTCAGCTGGCTAACCAGCTGGCTAGCTATTTAAGTCACCTCTTTAAGTCAGTTGGCTAGCCAGCATGCTAGCTATTTAAAAGCTAGTTAAGTCAGATGGCTGGATAGCTGACTAGTTAGTTATTTCAGCTAGTTAATTCAGTTTGCTAGCTAGGTAAATAGTTAGTTAAGTCAGCTAGTTATGTCAGCTAGCTAGCTAGTTAAGTCAGCTAGTTAAGTTGGCTACCTAGCTATATAGCTAGATAGGTAGCTAGCTACTTATTTCAGCTACTAAAGTCTGCTGGCTAGCTAGCTAGTTAAGTCAGTCAGTTTAGCCAGCTGACTAGGCAACTGCCTTGCTGTGTAGCTAGCTTGTTAAGTCAGCTGGCTAGCCAGCTGGCTAACTAGTTAAGTCACCTAGTTAAATCAGCTCGCTAGCCATCTGTTTAGCTAATTAGCTAGGTAGTTA
>NW_007260108.1:0-390 GCF_000164805.1 Carlito syrichta
TATTATTTCTCATTGAATCAGATATATTAACTGTAAGTATATTATCATTACATATGAAACTATAAAATCATGGCTCTGTCATACCTAAAACCAAAAGCATCTTCTCATAGAATAAGGCAGAACACTTACCACGACCTCCAAGACTCTGCCCACTTTTTGGGACCCTCTGACGCCATTGACCCTCTGATGCCATCTTAACTCCAGTGATGTTAAGTCTTTTGGTTGCTCAGATGTACCACCCTCTTTCTCATCTCTCAGCATTCATGTGCGCTGTTCCTTTCTCTTTTTCTATAAATATTTTTTATTATAATATTGTGGGGTACAGTTAATGGATAGGTATACAAATATGCTTCGTTCAGGCACCCTTGTTGATAAGAGGTGTCTCCCCAT
>NW_007260108.1:1390-4168 GCF_000164805.1 Carlito syrichta
TTTTTTTTTTGAGTTGGAGTCTCACTCTGTCACCCAGACTGGAGTGCAGTAGCACGCTCCCAGCCACCGCAGCATCAACCAGCTGAGCTCAGGGGATCCTCCCACCTCAGCCTTTCAAGTAGCGTGAAATATAGGCACATGCTACCATGCCCGACTAATTTTTTATTTATTGTAGAGGTCTCACCAAGTTGCCTGGTTGGGTTTCGAACCTGCGGGCTCAGGGAATCCACTCGCCTTGGTCTCCCAAAGTGCTGAGATTTTAGCCTGAGCCACCAAGCTCTACCAATATTCTCTTATTTTCAATATGAATCTCTTGTTCATATTGCCACGTGTTTACTTTTTTCTCCATCTTTTTTCCTCTCCATATATTTTATTATCAAATATTTTTAGTGTTACTGCCTATCAGGAAACTAGTGACACCCTGTACACATTATCTCTAACTCTTAGAACCATAAATCATTCAAGTTAGTTAATAATTTTTCCTATTTGACAGATGAGCAAACTAAACCTTAGAAATCCAATCATTCAACTGAAGTAATGCAGAGAGCAGGTGGTGAGGTATCTGGAATATAGGTCTGTGTGGCTTCAAGCTCTTCATACTGTCCTCTTTCCAGTCTACTCCTACTTTAAACTCTTCACCTGTCATCAAAGCATCCTCAGAGAATGGCCATTGTGCAAACCACTTTTTGGGAACCTGCACTGTGACTTGCCTGTTTTACTTGGTGGTGAGAAGGGAAGCAGTCACAACTTAGAAAGTTCCAAGAAAGTGAGGAAATGTCTTACTCTTTTAAAATATCTTCCTCGTGAGGCAGAAGGGTGTTGAACCAGAAGTAGGTGCTTGATGCATATGTTACTGAAGAACCACAGAAAGTGACAGCTGGAAGAAAACCTGGTGCTATGGCCTAGCCCCTTATTTCATAAATAAGAAACCTAGTCTCAAGATATGTTACATAGCCCGGCTCAGTGGCTCAGCCTGTAATCCCACACTTTGGGAGGCTGAGGTGAGTGGATTGCCTGAACCCATGGGTTCGAGACCCACCTGGACAACTTGGCGAGCCCTCATCTCTACAATAAATAAAAAAATCAGTCAGGCATGGTAGCACATGCCTATAATTCTGGCTACTTGGAAAGCTGAGGTGGAAGGATCGCCAGAGCCCAGCGTCAAGGCTGTGGTGGCCGGGAGTGGTCACTGCACTCCAGTCTGGGTGATGGAGTGAGACTTCAACTCAAAAACAAAGAAAGATATGTTATATATCCAGCCCAAAGACACTGACTAAATAAGTGGCAGAGAACTTAAGACTTAAAATGCTGAAGTTTAAATTTCCTATTGGACCACATTGTGTGCCACCTCTAACTTTAAAAAAAAGAATGAATTATGTCAGTACTCAGACTCTCTATCTTTTGTGGAATGCCCAGTGTCATGTAGGTGGCCTGTTTCTGATGAATGTCAAAGAGAATTTTAACCATGAAGTAAAAAGGAAAAACGAGTATCACATTCTCTCAATACTTCCCCCAAATATCATGGCCTTGTCTCACCCATTTGCTGATCAAAGAGATTCTGAAATACTGCCCACCATGTAGTTGTGCTTACTCTGCATATGAGAGACTTAATTTAGTCTGGTATAATACCTGCTGGAGTTAGCCATTCTTGCTCCTATCACTGAAACAGTGCAAATAAGTAGACGTATTCAATTTTCACATCAAAAATAAGTTTTATAGTTTACAACTTTTATAAATGCCTTCTGCAACTACTGTAAATTTATTAGATCAAAAATGCCTAGAACTTGATCGGATGTGGTGACTCACGTATGTAATCCCAACACTTTAGGAGGCCAAGGTGGGAGGATTGCTTGAACCCAGGAGATCAAGACTAGCCTAGGAAGCATAGCAAGACAGCTATAATAATGAGTATGAAACTATATTTATAATGATTATTATAGCTGTGCAAACATATATTTGCCTACATTTACATGTAAACATAACTGTATTATTTTAACATAGCAACATAGTGAGACTGCTACAAAAAAATTTTTTTTCAAGTTAGCCACATGGGGTGGTATGCTTCTGTAGTCCCAGCTACTTGGCAGGTGGAGGCGGGAGGATCGCTTGAGCCCAGGAAGACAGGGCTGTGGTGAGCAATGATGGTGCCACTGCACTCCACCTTGGGGAAAAAAAGAAGGCCTAGAACTAAATGGTGGGTATCAGGATGGCTGCTATAGTGAGCATTGGCCAAAATTTACTTTCATGCTGTGTGTTGATTCAAAAGCCTGCACTAATATCTGGAACTTATTCCTAGCCTTCCATCTCAGGAGCCAAAGCATGGCGCAAGGTGCACAAGGCATCTTAATCTATTATCTGCATTCCAGGACCACATCTTTCATATTCAAAGATGTCTCCAACCTGAGATCATTGAAATTCTAACCACAAGTTCTTAGTTTGACTTGGGAGACTGTTTCATTGAATTATTGGAAGCTTAAGAATTGAAGGAAGAAAAAATGATCACATTTTAAAAAATTAAAAAATGAAGTTCTCAGTAGGAAATACCAAAGTTACTAGGTGTTTCAGTATCCATCCAGAGAAAAAATCATTTGAAGTTGACATTATGCCTTGTAATAATTTTTTTTTTTTTTTTGAGTTGGAGTCTCACCCTGTCGCCAAGACTGGAGTGCAGTGGCCGCTCCCGGCCCCCGCAGCCTCGACCTGCTGGGCTCTGGCGATCCTTCCGCCTCAGCATTCCAAGTAGCCAGAATTACAGGCATGCGCTACCACACCCAGCTG
>NW_007260108.1:4430-33749 GCF_000164805.1 Carlito syrichta
TGTATATATGTGTGTGTGTGTGTGTATATGTGTGTATATATATGTGTGTGTGTATATATATATATAAAATGAGTTAGGCAGCTTATATACAAAGGAGTCTCTGCCAAAAAAATTCAGTTATATTTTGAAGGGCTAGTTCTTTATAGTATAGGCTTCCCTTCTAGTTAAATATTCTAGGAACCCATATTACCAGTGTAAAGTGTTGTTGTGAGAGGATGCATTTGGTTTCAGTGAATTTTTTTGGAGGTTCCTTCAAGGCATTTGCCCATTTCATGATGAGTCATTTACGAGTGCACCTGCCTCTACACTACAGTGAGGTTTTTTTTTAAATTAAAAATGGCATTTAAAGGCATGCCTGGAATGATTCCCATGTCTCTCACTCCTTATTAACCCTGTCTCATCCCTAGAGATATTTTTTTCTGCTTCTCTGGATCAAAAAAGTCCTCAAAGGGAAACATTTAGCCAATGTGGAAGAGATTAAACAAAAAATGTCAGAAGCACTAAAAGGCATCAAAAGTGACAAGTTCAAAAACTATTTTGAGCAGTGGAAAAAGTGTCTTGCATCACATAGAGAGTACTTTGAAGGTGACTGAATTTTAAACATGCAAGAATAAAATACACAATTTTTAATACATAAATTCTAGACTTTTGGATCTAACTATATGCACACACATATATGTATGTATATACCCCCACACACACACACACACATATATATATTTGTGAACACTAGAAATGATAAAAATAATGTATTTAATTTATGCCACTGATTTGCATGTTAAGAGAAAATAAAACTTCTAAATGAACACATGAGGGAATGTTCAGCCTTGCAAATAGTGAAGTAAATGCAAATTAAAGCAATGAGGTTGCATTTCATTACTATTGCACAAATGAACTTTTAAAACAAATCATAATCATGGTAAGGGTTTGGTAAAATTTATAAACATAATTTTGGGTGCAATTGAAATATGGGCGTTTCATTTTTGAAAAGTAATATATCAATGTATGTCAAAACAAATAAAGATATCTCAGGAATGACATTCTCAAAAATTATTCTAAAGAGGCCATTCATTTAGGTTTTTTATTCTTTCAATTAAAATGCTGACATTAGATTAAAGGTTGTTTTGTCTTCTTTTGTGACCCATTAACCTGTAAATTCATTTATCATCGTCTAACTTTAAGTCTGTGTGCATTCCTTTTGGTGAGATGAGTTTTTTGGATACAGCAAATTATTGGGTTATGTTGTTTTATCCAGTTTGCCATACTATGTCTTTCCAGTGGTTCATTTAGTCCATTCATTTTCAGGCTGATTATTGAAATGTAAATGTTTATCCCCATCATAAGGTTTTTTTAAATTTTATTTTAACTTTTGGGTTGATGTATGTGTGTGTTTTCAAGTTTGCAGTTCTGATGTATTCTCTGTTGAATCTGTGTTATCCTGTTCTCTTGGGAAGTGTGTGGTCATCATTTTTTTTCTTTCTTCTGTGCTTAATACCTTTCTAATAATCTCCTGGAGAGCTGGTCTGGAAATTTCATAATCTCTCGGGGTTTAGATTTCTGGGAAGGATTTTAATTTTCCATCGCTGATGAAGCTGAGCTTGTCTGGGTTGGAAATTCTTTGTTGAAATTGTTTATCTTTGAGGACTTTTAATATTGAACTCCAGTCTCTTCTAACTTGTAGTGTTTCTGCCAATAGGTGACACTATTCTGACTGGTCTTCCACAGTAGGTAGCCTGACCTTTCTCTCTTGCTGTCTTTAGGACTTTTTCTTTCATACCTACTTTGTGTAGGTGAAATTACTATGTGTCTAGGGGTTAGTCTTCTCTTTTGATGTCTTGTGGGGGGTTTCTGTATCTTTTGTGTTTGGATGGTCACATCTGTGGTGAGATGGGGAAAGTTTTCTTGGCTATCCTCCTGGAAAATGTACTCCAAGGTATTCTCCATTTCTCTTTCTTCTCCTGGGGTACCAATCAGGTGTAGGTTTCACCTCATGCTATCATTGCACATCACTTGGAGGCTTTGTTCTTTCTTTCTGAGTTTCCTTTGTATGTTTTTTACAGATCAGGTTAATTCCATGTTTTGGTCTTCAAGTTCTGAGGGTCTTTCTTCTGCTTGGTTAATTATGCTTTCCATGCTTCTCATCATGTTGTTTATTCCCTGGGAAGTTTCCTTTGGCCAAAATCTCTGTCACAAGTTCTTTCTGTGTTGCATTTTGTCTTTCTTGAGTCTTATTCACTCTTTCTATCCATTCCATAATCCTTGTTGTATTCTGGGGCCAGTTATTAGTGACTTCCATTGTCTGAACTCTGAGGTCTGATTTTTCAGGCATCTTCGCTTTGGTACATTGGAAATTACCTGTGTTCTTCCATTTACTTTTCCTCATTTGTGACAGATCTCTTTCTTTTCTCTTTAATTTTGTTATTCAGTGGCAGTGGGAGAGCGTTTCACTTCTGATGTTTGCTCAGTCTTCTATTGTTCCCTGCTCAGGGCTCTTAATTTGCCCTATTTTGAAATAGGGCTGAGGGTGAGAAGCTTTGCTGTCTCTAGTAGTTTGGGGAATTGAATAAGGTAGAGTGTGGAGAGCTATGAATAAAAAACTATTTGCAGATTCCAATGTTCACTGATGGGGATATGGGTTCCCTGAGACCCACTCCCCATCACCACCTTATATGGGTCCACACGTGTACCTCCCAAGATACATTAACAACAATGAGGCGAACAGAGAAAAGTAAAATGAAATAGGATGTACAAAAATAAAATAAAAAAGAAATAAACATAGAAAAATAAATGCAGAAACTAAAGCAAAAAAATAATTAAACACACACATACACACATACATGCACACAAACAAAAACCAAAACAAACAGGAAAAATAAAACCAAACAAAGCAAAAATACAGGAAACACACACACACACACACACACACACACAAACCAAAACAAACGGGAAAAATAAAACCAAAAAAGCAAAAATACAGGAAACACACACACACACACACACACACACACACACAGAACAAAATGAAAGGAAAAGAAAAACAGAAGAGAGAAGAAAAGGAAGAATGCAAATCACTGACACATACATTCACATACATTAAACTAAAGAAAGAGAAGAACAAAAAACTGAAAGATTAATACTCAATCATTCACATACACATAAACAGAAAACAAAAAAGCAAAAAAAGCATGGGGGCAGGAATACAAACCAAATCCTCACATACACATTCACACACAAAGAAAAAAGGAAAAAGATAAAAAACCTTCCCTCTTGTGGCAGATTCTATAATTGTTCCTCTCAGCTACTCACAGATGAGCCCCTGTGCTGTTTCTTGTGGAGCTTTGGTCACATTCACAATCTCCCCAGCATGCACCCAGGGAAGGAGGAGGGGGCGGGGTGGGTGTGTGGGGTTTCAGTCCTCCACTCCCACTCTCATATGGTCAGGGGCATCCCCTCTGTTGGGGAGGCTTGAGATTGTCTCCTCTCCAGGTACTGGCAGGGAGTACCCCAGCCATGCTAATCCTAGAGTTCGCCTGCTGCAGCTGATATCCAGGCTCCCTTTGGGTTTGTCTCTCTCAGTTGTGCCCCAGCCATGTGGGTGGGTTTGCTGTTCAGTAGATTGCTGGGGAAAAGGGGGTTGAATCAGCCCCAGACTCACTGCTAAGCTCTTCAGGGGTCTTCCTCATCCTTTTCTGGTTGTGTCCTTTGTCCCACAGCTGAGTCAAGGTAGGGGGTGGGGCCTCTGAGACTCAGCACTCCTCCTGTCCTTCCAAAGTTTGTGCTTTTGGGTTATTCCTTCAGGATTATAATCAACTTCTGAGTAATTAACCCTCCAGTCACAGAGATCAGGTCTGTCACTCTGTGGTGAGCAAGCCAGAGCACTTACCTGCATTGTTTTCAAGATGGTGGCAGGATGCCTGTTTCGTCTTCTACATTGGGGCTCCGCCTCTGGTTTCCTCACTTGTGCATGCCTTAAAGATGGATACCACTGCTGTGGCTGCAGGACAGAAAAGCAAGCAGACAGCACACCCCACAGTTGCTTGCCTCCACTCCTCCTGGTGTTGTAGGGGCAGCCTTCTATGATGGCAGGCACTGCAGTTCAGCCCCCCTGCCCCTACCTGTGCATTTGGGCCGCAGCCCAGCATCATTCCAAAAGCCTGGTTCCTAGAGACTTGCATTCTGCCCTGGGATTCCTGCTGCCTTTCTTGCCACTGCTGCTGCCACTGTTGTCACCTCCAAGCCAGGAAGGAATCAGGTAGACAGAGTACCTTTCCACACTTCAATATCAGACATGGGCTGCTGTTTCTGCAGGAGAGAGATGTGTCCAGGTTGCACCTGCACAGCTGCCTATCTCTACTGGTTTTGCTGATGGAGACTTTTTCTCCACAGTGGCAGGTCTGCAGCACAGCTGTCCTGCTCTTGGCTGTGTCTCCATGCAAATTTGAGAGTCCAAGCCACAGAGGTCTTCAATCTGTTGCAACTGCCCAATCACTCATCATTCTGCCTGCCCCTGTCTGAACATTCTGCCAGTG
The DNA here is from genome assembly GCF_000164805.1 of Carlito syrichta. Classification (NCBI taxonomy): domain Eukaryota; kingdom Metazoa; phylum Chordata; class Mammalia; order Primates; family Tarsiidae; genus Carlito; species Carlito syrichta. The sequence continues at coordinate 8,960 of NW_007260108.1, forward strand.
GCCTGGAGATCAGTTCACCCCTCTCTATCACAACCAGCACCTGAATCCTGGAGACCTGAGGACAAGTTATCTGGTCTGGTACCAGTTCAGTCCCTCCAGAACTCATGTACACCATCCAGTGAGACATCTAGGGGGTTGGGGATTAGAGGTTTACCTAGTCCAGCCCACCACCATTGGCAACTGATCACTACCCCAGGGTCTGAGATTGGGAAACTCAACCAGCCCACAGCACCACAACAGACACCACCTGCACATGCAGAAAGGTGGAGCCCCACACTCCTCCCTGAAAAGCAGTAGCATGCCACATGGAAGAACAAGCCAGTCATAAAGCTGTGTACATTGACCTGAGGAAACAGATTCTTCATTGAAGCTACTCCCATGGAAATCTGCAAGAGAGGTACTTTCCAAGGTTCTCAGCTGCACTGTCTTGGAGATAGACAATAGTGTCTGCCTCAACTGAGAATCATATGCCCCTGGGGCAGGGTTACAAGGGAAACAGATCCCATTCCTGCCTCCTGCAAATACCTCAACATACGTCACGAGGAACTTTCTCAGCCATGGGGGCTGGTGCCTGTACTCATCATAAGGGTATTCATGAGTGATTCTGGTAATCCAGTTCTGACCTGCAATATGCAATTCACACCTCTGTACTCTGAACAAGAAACTTAGAGCACCAGGCATTCCACAAACCAGTCCATCACCTGAAACAATGTGAGAGCTACTCCAAGACCAATCACATACCCATCCGTTTCTGCTGCAGCCAGTTCTTGTCCATAAGTGCTACCTGCTGGCCTGGAGATTGAAATGCACAATCCAAGACAAAACCTGCTAACAAAAGTGCATGGAGCTTTGAAAGCAATGCCAAAATCCCTACCCAAGAAATGCTACAGTTACACCTTCAAGAGGTAAAATGCCAACCAAACACTAAAGACCAGCATGCACAATTACAGACAAAACCTGCTAACAGACAAGCACAGAGTTTTGAAAGCAATGACAAAAGACCCTATCCAACAAATGCTACAGTCACACCTTCAAGGGAGAAAATCTTATCCAAACAAAAGTAAGTTAAAAAATAAGTAGCAAGAGATTTTTCATATGTGAAGGAACCAGCCTAAGAACCTTGGCAACACCTCAAAAGGATCACACTAGCTCTCAAGCAATAATTCAAGACCAAGATAAAAATTCTGAATTGACAGGTTAAGAACCCAAAAAATGATTTGCAAAAAGACTCAATAATATCCAAAAGAAAGTTAAAAACCAACACAAGAAATCAGAGAAACAATTCAAGATATGAAAGATGAAATGAATATCTTTAAAAATCAAAACAAGTAGAACCTTTAGAAACAAAAAATTCATTCCTGCACCTTTGGGAGGCTGAGGTGAATGGATTGCCTGAGCCCGCGGGTTCAAGACCTGCCTGGGCAATTTGGTGAGACCACATCTCTACAATAAATTAAAAAAAAAAAATAACCGGGAATGGTAGCGTGTTCCTGTAGTTCCAGCTACTTGGAAGACTGAGGCGGAAGGATCACCGGAGCCCAGCAGGTCAAGGCTGCGGAGGTTGGGAGCAGCCACTGCACCCCAGTCTGGGCGACGGTGAGACTCCAACTCAAAAAAAAAAAAGAAAAAACAATTCACCAAAGGAGTTACAAACATAACTGACAGCTTTATCAATAGACTAGACCAACAAGAAGAGAGAGGTTCAGAGCTTGAAAACAGGTCTTTTGAGTTAACTCAGACAAAAATAAAGTAAAAAAAATTCTTGGACAACGTCTTTGAGAAATATGGGATTATATAAAGCAGTCAAACCTATAAGTTAGGCTCATAGGCATTCTTGAGGGAAAAGAGGAAAAAGTAAAATAGTCTGGAAAACCTAATTTTTAAAAAATTCAGAAAAATGTTCCTGGTCTTACTAGAGAAGTAAACTTCCAAATACAAGAAGCACAGAGACACACCTTGCAAGACAAACATCACCAAAGCATATAGTCATCAGACTATCAAAGTCAACATGAAGGGAAAAAATATCCTAAAAGCAGCAAGAGACAATTGTCAACTCATCCATAAAGATAATACTATCAAGCTAGCAGTGGGCTTCTCAGTAGAAACCTTACAAGCTAGAAAAGATTAAAGTTCTATTTTCAGTCTTCTTCAAGAAAAGAACTGCCAGTCAAGAATTTTATTTCCTGCTGAATTTTTCATTCTGCTAAATTTTGTATCTGGCAAAGAATGTTGTATCCTGCTAAGCTTCTAAAATGAAGGACAAATACAATCTCTCCGAAGCAAGCAACTATTAAAGGCATTTGTCACCACTAGAGCAGCCCTATAAGAAATGCTCAAAAAACATATAAATGTGGAAACAAATGAATGATACAAGTAATCATAAAAACAAATAAAATTTTAAAAAACCTCGCAGAGCTTATAAATCAATTACACAATTGAGATTGCAATGCAACTAACTAACAATTGACAGGAACAAAATCTCACTTATCAATATTAAACTTGAATATAAATTATATAACTGTTCTACCTAAAAGATATACACTAGCAGAATGGATCCAAAACAACATCTAATCATATGCTGCCTATAAGAAATCCACCTAATGGGTCAAGACATTCACAGACTCCAAATAAAGGAATGAAAAAAATTCCATATAAATGGAAAACAAAAGGAATGCAGTAGCTATGTTTACATCAGACAAAACAAATTTTTAAATCAATAACAGTAAATAAAGACAAGGAAAGTCATAATGTAATGATAAAGGAATCAATTAAAAAAGATTCAACAAGTATATATATATATATATCCTCGACCCTGGGGTACTCAGATTCATAAAACAAGTATTACTAGACCTAAGAAAAGAGATGGTCAGAAATGCAATAATAGTGAAGGATTTCAACACTTCACTGACAACTCCAGAATATTCTATCCTACAACCACAAAATATACATTCGTCTCTTCTGCACATGCAAAATACTCAAAAATTGACAATATTATGAACCATAAGGCAAATCTCAATAAATTTTTTAAAACTGAAATTATAATATGTATTCTCTCAAACCACAGTGGAATAAAACCGAAAATGAATGCCAAAAGAAATGCTCAAAACTATACACAGTCATGTAAATTAACAACCTGTTCCTGAATTATCTTTGGATAATTAATGAAATCAATGCATTTTTTTAAATGAAAATACAAACACAACATACCAAAACCTCTGGAATATGGCTGAAATCACTGCTAAAAGGAAAACTTAGAGCATTGGATACTTGTATTGAACGACAGAAAGATCTCTTAACAACCTATGTTCCTCATGGAACTAGAAAAACAAGAATGCAAAAAGCTCAAAGCTAGCTGCAGAAAAGAAATAACAAAGATCAGTTCAGAACTAAATGACAATGAGAAAAAAAATAAATAAAAACAAACAGATCAACAACACCGAAACCAAAAGTTGGCTCCTTGAAAAAAAAAAAAAAAATTAATATACCATTAGCTAGATAAACCAAAAAAAAAAAGAGAGAGATAATTCAAATAGGCACAACTAGAAATGATAAAGATGACATTATAATGGATTCCAAATAAATAAAAAGATTACTAGAAACTACTATGGTTATGCCTCAATGTAATAAAAGACACATATGACACACCCACAGCCAACATCAAACAACAGGGAAAAGGTGAAAGCTTTCCCCTAAATACTGAAACAAGACATAGATGCTTACTTTTGCCACTTCTATTCAATTCAATTTAGTCCTGGGATCCCTAGCTAGAGCAATCTGGCAAGAGAAAGAAATACAAGGCATTGAAATTGGTAAGGAGAAGTCAAACTGTCTCTGATCCCTGATGATACAATATTATACCTAGGAAACTCTAAAGAATCCTTCAAAGCACTCCTAGTTTTCATAAATAGCTTCAGTAAATTTTCAGGATACAAAGTCAATGTACAAAAATTGATAACTCTTCTACTTTTACACACCAATAACAGACTGAGAATTAAATTAAGAATTAATTTCCATTTATACTAGCTACAAAAAAAAATGCCTAGGAATGCATTTAACAAGAAATGTAAAACAATCCCTAAAAGAACACTTACAAAACACTGCTGAAAAAAAGCATAGATGAAACAAACAAGTGGAAAAGCATCTCAGCCTCACGGACTGAAAAAATCAGTATCATTAAAATGACCATATTGTCCATAGCTACTTACAGATTCGATACAATGCCTGCCAAATCACCAACATCATTTTTAATAGAATTAGAAATGAAATCCTAAAATTCACACAGAGACAAAAAAGAGCCTGCAGAGTCAAACAGACAAACAAAAACAAACCTGGAGGCATCACATTATTTAACTTTAAATTGTACCACTACAAGGCTTTTAGTAACCAACAAGAATGGCACTGGTATAAAAATAGATGGGTCAATGAAACAAAAGTCAGAACCCAGAAATAAAGCTAAATACCAACTTACCTTCAACAAATTCAGCAAAGATAGCCACTGGAAAAAGGACACAATATTCAATAAATGGTGCTCAGAAAGTTGGTTAGCCCCATGCTCAAGAATGAAACTGGACTCATTGTGTAAAAAAATTAGCTCAAGAAGGATTAAAGACTCAAATGTAATACTTGAAAGTGAATAAATATTAGGTGAGAATCAGGGAAAAACTCTTCTGGACATTGGTCTAGGCCAAAAATTTATGATGAGGTCCTCGAAAGCATGTACAATAAAATAAAAAATGAGAATTAAGCAGAAAGGCTTCGTCACAGCAAAATAATCAATCAATAGAGTAAACACACAATCTACAGAATGGGGAAAATTGTAAACTATGCATCTGGTGAAAAGTTCCTTGTAGAACTCAATTTTTAAAAGAAGGAACTCAATTTTTAAAAGAAAACAATAACCACATTAAAAAGTGGGCAAAGGACACGAACAGACAGGTTTTTTTTTCTTTTTTCTTTTTCTGAGTCAGAGACTCACTCTGTTGCCCAGACTGGAGTGCAGTGGCATGCTTACAGCGTCGACCTGGTGGGCTCAGGTGATCCTTGCACCTCAGCCTTCCAAGTAGCCGAAACACAGGTGTGCACTACCATGCTTGGCTAACTATATATATATATAGTTATTAGTATATAATTATATAATATATAGTTATATATATATATTAGAGATGAGGTCTCATCTAGTTGCCCAGGCTGATCTTGAGCCCCTGGGCTCAGGCAATCCTCTTACTTCAACCTCCCAAAGTACTGGAATTACAGGCTTGAGCCACCACGCCCGGTCTACAGACAGTTTTCAAAATAAGACATCCAGGTAGCCAATAAACATTAATAAAATGCTCAACATCACAAGAGATGCAAATTAAAACCATAATGAGATACCACTTCACACCAGCCAGAATGACTATTATTAAAAAGTCAAAAAACAACCGATATTGACAAGGACAAGGACATAAAGAAAAGGAATTCTTAACCACTGTTTGCAGGAATGCAAATTATTATAACTTTGATAGAAAACAGTTTAACGATTCCACAAAATAGAACTGCCATTTGATCCAGCAATCTTGCTACCTGGTATGTATCCAAAGGGAAATAAATCACTATCGAAAAGATACCTGCATGTCCATCACAGCACTACTCACAAGGGCAAAGTTATAGAATCAAACTAGTGTCTATCAACTTATGATTGGATAAAGAAAATAGAAAACAAAACACACACACAATGGAATACTACTCTTTTCTATGAAAGAATGAAATTCAGAAGTGGGAGTTAAACAAAGGGGTACACTACACGTGGGCACATAGAGTGGAATAACAGACATTGGGGCCCACAAAAGGTTTGAGGGTGGGAGGGAAGTGAAAGTTGAAGAATGACCTGTTATGTTCAATGTTCATCATTTGAGTGATGGGTTTAAAAACGTTAAAGTAGCCCAGGCTCTGCTCCTAGGTGATATATGTAGCGTGTAAGAAATCTGTCCTTGTACCTTTTAAATCTATATGTATATACATATCTATTTTTTTAAAACCCGAATTTCTAGGCCCCACCACCAGAGGTCTGATTAGGAGACCTGGGGTAGTGCAAGAATTTGTTCTCTAACAAGACCTCCCCCCCACCCCCGTCCCATGATGCTGTTGCTTATAGGTTCAAGACGCATACTTAGAGAACTACCATGTTAAAAGCACCAGCTGCTTCAGGATCCTGGAAAAATATTTCCTGTCAATTCCCACTACTTGCAGGTGAAAGAGATTCAAAATCTTAACCATCTTGTCAGCATGGTTATATAATGAAAGTTACAATTCCTTGTCTGTCTGGGGCATAGATGTCCCCTGCATTCTTTTCACTCTCACAAGGAATCAATGATCAACTTGTTGATCAGTCATCAGTGCCTGGTGTGAGGGCCTCCAAGAAGTCAGGAGTTGACAAAACTCATGTAACACAGCTAGTGACATAGCCGGGACTCCGATTGGTCCCGGTTACTCCACAGCTTCTGCATTTTTTTTATTATGATATTGTGGGGGTACAGTTAAGGGTTAGGTATACAAATACATTTCATTCAGGCACCCTGTTGATAAGAGGTGATTCCCCGTCCGCAGACAGATATTTACTACTGTTAATCCCATCCCCCCCCATAGTTTCCCACTACTGTCAGTCATTTTCTTATATTATTACATTGGATGTTCAAGGTCCATTATATGAGTGAAAACATGTGATACTCAGATCTTTGTTTCTGTGAGAGGTCACTCAGTATTATAGACTCTAGTTCCATCCAGGTTGCTGAGAAATTCGTGATTTTGTTCTTTTTATGGCTGTGTAGTATTCCATCGTGTATACGTACCACATTTTTTTAATCAAGTCCTCTTTTGATGGGCAGCATGGTTGCTTCCAGGTTCTTGCTATTGTGAACAATGCTGCGATAAACATACATGTGCAGATATCTTTGTTATAGAGTGATTACAGACTGGGAATAAGTATTTGCCAACAACAGGTCTGACAAAGTCCTAACATCTTGGATCTACAAGGAATTCAAATGTGCTGAAAAGAAAAAAACAAACAACCCCATTATAAAATGGGAAAAAGATATGAGCAGACACTTCACAAAGGAAGACATCTGAGCAGCCAACAGACACATGAAGAAATGTTCAACCACACTAATCATCAGAGAGATGCAAATCAATACCACACTGAGATACCACCTAACTCCAGTCAGAATGGCAATTATCAGGAACTCAAAAAATAACAGCTGCTGGAGAGGGTGTGGTGAAAAGGGAACACTTCTACACTGTTGGTGGGAGTGTAAACTAGTGCAACCTCTGTGGAAAGCCATGTGGCGATTCCTAAAAGCTCTAAATATCAACCTTCCGTATGATCCCACAATCCCCCTACTGGGAATACATCCTGAAGAGCTTCTGCTTTTCTTACTCTGCTATACAGCTGAGTTCTGTTCATTTGATAGCGATAGCTGGGAGATGGAGGCCTGGGAGACAAGTGGCTTGTGGCGTATCAGGAAGCCTCGATGAATTATTGATTGCATTTCTCTTCCCTTTTTGTGCTGCTCATGGAGAAGGCATTGTTAAAAACAATACAGCTCAGACGGTGTTAACAGAAAAAGAAAGGCACCCAGCTGGTTCTCTGGAGACTGGGAACCTCTCCCTTCGATGAGATCCTTCTGGAATCCAGCCCCAGCCTCACTCTCACGACTTCTCCACCTTCATCCCAGAAGCAGAGGCGAAAGGCCGCCAAGGCAGCCAACTTCTTGGTGGCCATGGGGAGGACTGTATGTCAGTAGCACCACCAGCAGGAGAGTGGGAACACCACCTCCTTTAGCACAGCCAGTTGCATCCTCAGCACGCAGGGTGGTTGCCATGGTGATGAGGGCACTGCTGGTGCAGGTGCTGTGTTGTTACTGAGGCATGTGTGACTCAAACAGTGAGGGGGATTAAGAAGGACCTGCAGCCAGCCCTGAAGTTCCAGTAGGAGGGTCCAGAACCCTGTGGCTCCCGGAGCAGTGGCTGGAGAATCGAGAAGGCTGGAAAGTGCAGGGGTCTAAGTCAGAATGTCTAGAGAGAACCCCCTGCCGTGTGGCTTTGGCTGGCTGGAAGCGTAAAGAAATACATCTTGGTGCAGGGCTCTGGCTTGTCATGGGTGATTAGAGAAGATGCTTTTCCATCCTCAGGAAAACCACCCAAATTGTTTTTCTCTCTCCCTCACTCCTCTTCCAACTCTCCCATTTGCAGGATAACCGTGGAGTGGGTACAAGGTAGAAGATAATTCATGTAGTATTGCTCCATGAATCAACACGAAGTGGCAAGAAACAGGGAAATAATTCCTCAAGAGTGTCTGTGTTTCGGATGTGTGTGTGTTGGGTATTCTTCCTTGAAAATCAGTTTAGTGTTCAAGTTTTGAGTCATCACCATCTTGGTAGGATTTCAGTAAGATTTTTCATTTGCTAAAGTAAAAGAAACTACTGGCCAGGCTCGGTGGCTCAGCCTGTCATCCCAGTACTTTGGGAGGCCAAGGCTAGTGGATTGCCTGAGCCCACAGGTTCGAGACCAGCCTGGGCAACTTGGCGAGACCTCGTCTCTACAATAAATAAAAATTAACCAGCATGGTAGTGCATGCCTGTAGTCCCGGCCACTTGGAAGGCTGAGATGGGAGGATCGCTGGAGCCCAGCAGGTTGAGGCTGTGGTGGCCAGGAACATGCCACTGCACCACAGACTGGGCGACAGAGTGAGACTCCAACTCAAAAAATAAATAAATAAATAAAAGAAACTAGAATTATAAGGCCAAATGTAGCCTTATCTTTTAAAAAAATAAATAGGTAATTTATTTGAAATAAACTGTACATTTTTAAAAATTTTAATTTTAGAGTTGTGTAGTACGTGAAAGAATTTGATACCTGAGTAAATTAAGTGCACATGAGGGTTGGGCTTCTAGTGAACCCTCTCTCCCCCTGGTGTGGATGTGGTACCTGGTGGATGACTGTGTGCCCCTAATTCCCTTCCTCTTCCTCCTCCCACTAGTGGTGCCCAGAGTCAGTTGTTCCCATCTTTGTGCTCACTTGCTCAGTGTTTAAGGTCTGCTTATGAGTAAGATCTTGTGGTGTTCAGTTTTTTCATTTCTGTGATAGTTCACTTAGATCAGTGGGCTCCAGTGGCATCCATATTGCTGCCAAGGTCAAGATTTTGTTCTTCTTTAAGGCTGTGTAGTTTTCCATCATGCAAATGGACCGCATTTTCTTTATCCAGTCCCCTTTTGATGGGCCTCTGGGTTGGTTCCTTATTTTTGTTATTGTGGATAACTATGTAACCTTATCTTCACATGCTATACTGACTGCTTCCTGCCACGCCCTTTCCCACACAGCTCCAAAGACTGTATTCCCCTCATTGTCCATTATTCATCTTCTCTTCACTCTATCAGTGGGAGAAATATTGATGCCTGTTCCCAGAAAAAGAAGAGGAAAATAAAATTGTACAATACTGAACACATTCCGTATGCTTGGCATTTGATGTGCATTCTCTCATTGAATCCAGATAATATAGAACTGGAGTGCAAACACCTCCGTTTTAGAGATAAGATATTGAACTTCAAAGAGCTTAAGTAAAGTTCCCTAAATTGGAGACAGAGCATGGATTCAAATTCTGAACTTTCTTGTCCCCAAATCTCAATTTTTTTGAACTGTAATGCCCCTTCTCACCAAACAAAACAAAACAGAAAAACACTCTCTTCTCACCTCTGGTAATTTTGACATTTAGTCAACAAGAATCTTGCCAGTATTAGATGCCATGTCTCAGAATTCTTATTCCAGCCTTCATAATTATTAATAGTCAATATTTGTGTATTGTACTTTATCCTAGGTAGTATGAAATACATTTCACAATGCTATAACATAGGGAATATGTTAAAGATGTTGATTCACACTAAAAGGATGCAAATTTAGGTTTATAGTGATTATTTATCTAAGACCCCACTGCTTATAAAGTCCTGAGCCAGGATTCAAACCTATGTCTGTCTGTTTCTGAAGCATAGCTCTTATTCCCTATGCTATGCTATGAGATACAGTTATAATTAACTTGTGAGTGAGATTTTTAAAAATTAAGAAATAGATGCTTATTCCTTTTTTCTCAAGTTGGCTCCCATGAAAATAAAGCTAAACAGTGTGGGTTTGTGACTTAAACAAGGGCATTTAAAAAAACTTAAGAGTCCTTTTCATGTTATCTTCTGTGAGTGTACGTGCACACGTGTCTTTGTGTCTTTAATTTTTGGAATGTTCCTGGTGCTTATTGGTTTGGGTTGGATACTTAGTATTGGCAAGCTAAGTCTGCAACTGAAATGACTTTCACAAAAGCTTTCCTTCCTTGATGTGTTTGATAGGGATCAATGCATTTAATATTCATTTCAGGATCATTAGCTAAAGCAAGGGTCCCATGAGCACCAACAGCCAAGAAGAGGGACAATTCAGGACATATTTGTCTAATTCCTCTTTAAATGCTAATAACTTTGAGATTATTCTATTACAAGTGGTATCAGAAAAGGGATAAAAAGGCCTGTTTCATTTAATAAAAGGATCTCCAAATGGATTAGAATGTTTGCAGCAGCCTGAGTAATTATCTATTCATTTAGGTAAACCTGCTGCAGGCATCAGGAAAACATAACTAAGAAGAGCAATTGGATTTATGTACACGCCATAATGGGGCTTCACTATGATACATTCCCTGATCCTTAATTTCTATAAACCAGGTAAAAACACAGACCAGTTCTATAGCAAAGGGGTGAAGAACCCTTTCTTTGGGATCCTAGAACTCCCAAGTCAAACATTTATAATATGCCAAATAAAAGCCACGTTCTAATATAATACAGGTTGTTACCTAAACAATGTTTTTAGGCAAGAAAGCAAAAGAGTCTGAGTATAAACACCCACTGTCATCTAGAAAATCAGAAAGACATGTGTTCAAATCCTGGTAACTTCAAATACACTCACCTTAGGCTTTAAGTGTTTTGTAACACTACAGCCCTCTCACTATTTATTAGAATTTTAATCAGGCAAGCCATCTAGCTGTTTAGTGTCTTTGTTTTCTCATTTTTAAAATAATTATAATCATCTTATCACACTCACAAAAACTGTTTAAAGGACTAAACAAGATAATATATGTGCAAAGAGACTAACCCATAGTAAAAGTTCAATAGATTGACAATTTTTGCCTGGTTAAACTGTTAACAAGTTCAGCCAAGGAGCGAGGTGCACTTTATCAAAGGCACCTGAAAGGGTCAAGGGCATGGTGATTAGGTTGAGAGTTTAGACATTTACTATTCCAGAAGAATCCGTCCATCATGACATTCATGCAAAGGAGATAGCCAAGGTCATACAGGGTATTTTTGTTAGGTAAATGATAACATCAGTCTGTTCTTAGGACTTTAATTTTTGGCTTTCACAGAGATTAAGAAAATGGTAAAACTGTCTGGGAAGGGAATTGACAAATGCTCTGTTGAGCGTCTCTGCTTTGTGTCTCTGCTTCAGCCAAATAGGCTGAGGCTCAATGAAGACCCACATTCATTTTTTTTTTTTGAAAGCAGGATTTATTGAGAGGACAGAAAAGCTCCCACAGCAGGAGGAGACCCGAACGGGTTGCCCAAAGTCTTACATTCTAACAGTCATCACCATTACTTGCTTTGCTTCTGAGTCATCAGAAGAGTTTCTTGGTGCAGATTCTAGGTCCCGACACATATCTGCTGAACCAGGATCTCCAAGGGATAATGCCAAGATCTGCAACCTTACTATCATTTCCTCAAGACATAAGGATATATTCTGGAGGCTAGTGTTTGGACACCAATGAGCTAACAACGCAGGAAAGGCTGAGTCTGCTGCTCTAGAATGGCACATTTGCATTGGGGACATTTCTGAACACATGCTGCAAGTCAGCTTGTACTCATGTGCCAAGGAAGTGTACCCGAAGCCCATTAACCTCACTTCCCAGAACACCAAGTACCAACTTGTCTTTTCCCTGCTTTCTTTCACTAATATGCTATAAGAAAATGGGAAATGAAACATAGTTCTTACTGATAACCTTTTGCTATTGCATCAGACCTCCTTTGTGTTGACACATCTCTTGTCTGCAAGAGAGAAAACAGGGACAAAGTAGCAAGTGCTTTCAAGGAGGTCTATAAAATCAGTGCCATCTTGGAGCCTAGCTATCTTGACCAGCTGAATTCTCATTACAAATGGCCTGGAAACATATTAATAAATTAAGAATCAGGTCAAAAATCTACATTAGATGTTTTCTTGTTCATTTCCTCAAAAGGGCTTCAGAAGGTAGAAAATAAATAAGTGTAGGAGTGGAAATGCTGGGTCATGAGACATGTATATGACGAACTAAACCAATTGAGTCCATTTACATTCCCCCCCAGCATGTATGAGAGCTGATAGTCCCCATCTTCACCAACATATGGTATTTTCAGTCTCTTGAATTTTAGCCATTCCAGTGAGTGTTTATTGGGATCTCGTGGTTTTAATTCACATTTCCCTGATGAGTAATCATTTCACATGTAGTGCCTATAAGAGTATTTTGCCCGTAACTCACCAGGTTCATTCCAAAGTATATGCCCCAGAGAAATAAGTACATATGCCTACCAAAAGACATATATAAGTAGTTTTGTTAATATCGGCCACAAACTGGAAATGTTCCAAATATCTTTCCATGGAAGAATAGATAAAAACATGGGAATATATCTATTTTATGATGGGATATACATAGTAAGAAAAATAAAAACTACTAAAACATGCAACATCGTGAGTGAAGCTCGTGGATATTTTTGTTGATGGATAAAAAGCCAGACATGAATATTATTCCATTTATATGAAGTTCATAAACATAACTGATTGAAAAATAAATTGGAATGATAGCTCTGGTTATAGGAACACATAATTGTGATAGCTACATGGATGTCCCTCACTTAGAAAGATCCTGTGTTTAGTTTAAAGCTCTGCTCTCAATGTCTTGAAATTCTTAATACTTTTTTAAACAAGAAGCTCCTATTTTCATAATGGACTGTGAGGTGCTTGTTAAGAAGTTAGTCCTGGGCATAACTGACTAGAAAATTGGCTCAAAGAAACTTTCACTGGCCTTGGGAGTATTCTATATCTTAATCAAGGGAGTGGTAATCTAGGTGTATATATATGTTAAAATTCTTTAGGCTGTATGGAGAAGATTTGTGCACTTTAACTTACAACTTAATAAATTAAAGTTTAACCAAAATGTGAAGAATAAACAGAACATCCTGAGTGGAGTTAGATGGTATCTCAGTGTAGTTTTAATTTGCATTTCTTTCATGAGTAGTGAGGCTGAGCATTTTCTCATGTATCTGTTGACTGCTTATATATCTTCTTTTTAGACGTGTTTATTCATATTGTTTGCCCACTTTGTAATGGAGCTGATTATCTTTTTTTTCTGTTCAGCATGTTTGAGTTGAGTTCCTTGTAGTTCCTAGATGTTAGGCCTTTGTCAGACATACAGTTGGCAAATATTTTTTCCCGCTCTGTGGGTTATCTCCCCACTCTCTTGATGGTTTCATTGCTTTGCAGAAGCTTGTCAGTTGGGTGAGGTCCCACTTCTCTATCTTATCTCTTATGGCATGCACACTTGGGGTTTTGATCAGGAATTGGTTGCCAGTTCCAATTTCCATAAGGGGTCTCCTGCATTTTCTAAGGTTCTTATAGTTTGAGGTTTTACATTTAGGTCTTTGATCCATTTAGAGTTGACTTTTTTTCAGGATGGCCATCATCAATAACTCAAAAAACAACAGATGCAGGAGAGGATGTGGCGAAAAGGGATCACTTCTACACTGTTGGTGGGAATGTAAACCAATACAACCTCTGTGAAAACAGTGTAGCAATTCCTAAAAGATCTAAAAATCAACCTTCCATATGACCCTGCAATCCCCCTGCTGGGAATATACTTGGAAGAACTCTATAAAAAGATACCTGCACACGTATGCTCATCGCAGCATTGTTCAGAGTAGCAAGAACATGGAACCAACCATGCTGCCCATCAGAAGAGGACTGGATTAAAAAAATGTGGTACATATACATGATGAAATATTATGCAGCCATAAAGAAGAACAAAATCATGAACTTCACAGCAACCTGGATGAACTTTGAGTCTATAATACTGAGTGATCCTTCACAGAAACAAATAATTCATTATCACACGTTCTCACTTACAAGTGGACCTTGAACAACTATCATAATACTATGAGAGAATGATTGGCAGTAGCAGGAAACTGCCAAGAGGTGGGTGGGGAAGCAGGATTGGCAGCAGTGAGAATCTGCCTGGGGAAGTGGTATATACTTCATCAACAAGGCTACCTGCATAATGAACATTTGTATGCTTAACCCTGAATTGTACCCTGCATTTTTAAAATAAAAAAAATTAAAAGTTTTTTAAAAAAGGAATAAGAAGAATATATGGCAATGTGGAGAGCCAGTCTTACCAGAATTGCCAGCTCGCAGGGAAGGATTCTGTAAGACAGAACAGGGGATACTGAATATTAACATATACTGAGTCCCTGCTATGTGGAAATCACTTTGCGTGTGCTAAATCATTAAATCCTCGCAGCAACCGTGTAAGATAGATACCATCGACCTTCATGTATAGATAAGGGAGAGGAAGTCCAGAGAGGTTCAGCAACTTGTCTAATGATAGACAGCATATACGTGGTCAAATGGAATTTCAAACCCAGATCTTTCTGCTTCACAAACATATCCTGTCCAAACCATGATGTATGTCATCTCAACTTGCAAAACTCTCCAGCTCATGTATTAGAGGAGACAAACAAGCCAGCTAGGCTACAGAAATTTCAATATGTCACAACTATATAGAGGCTAGATGAGATGCGGAGAAATCCTTTTCTTGCCCTTGCAGGCATGCTGTGCCCTCCCAGGGTGTGAGATTTGATTTTACTCAGTGAACATAACTCAGGTATTAGTCCTGGCAATACAATTACCCTTCTGAAGTATTTGACTCAAGGACTTGGTTCAGTCTCTGATTCTACAGCTTGCCAATAGGCCGTAAGAAATAAGCATTGTTATGTGACCTTCAAAACATGACAGATGAGCAGCAAAATAAATGATTCATTCAATGGTTTTAGATATGCAGGGCCTTCCCCCTGCTTCAGCACTGAGGTCTTATTTATGGCCTAGTCTTAACTGAGTTTCTTTGTGTGGAAGCTTTGAAAAGCCATTATGGTCAAAACCTTTCACACTATTTATTATTAGAATGCTTTGAAAATTTCTATGTAGAAAACAGAAGCAGTGAATCTATTATGACTGTGGCATGAATGCATTAAAAAAGCACAAAACAGATTTCTTAATGTTTGATGCTGAAGAAATAACAAAAGTGGAAAATAATCTGTACTTAACTTGGCTTAAAAATAGATTCTCATGTAAGGTTTTGTGTGCCCTTTAAATAATTTTATCCAGTAGATTACTCTATACAAACTTATTGAGTATCTTTATATACATGAGAACTTGCTAGAGATTTTTAAGAATAGGAGATGGATAAGACATACATTTGATCTTCTGTTAACTAGGAATGGAGTATATAGTATATAACATGATTCCCACACGTCCATAATGTGAAATGTGATGGAATAAATCAAACAATTTCAGCATTAAGAGATGGGGTGGTAGAAGGAGCAAGCCCATACCTTCTTATTTTTCTCAGGAAATATTAGTGGTGGAAGAAATATAAGGGAATTCCTAAAATACAATAAAATTGTCTATGTGGTCAATCGTGGTTCCTATTGTTTCTTGTCTTTCTCCAGACACTCTTAGAGACTATACATCTTCACCACGTTACTGATAACCTCAACTACTGAGGAATGCTGTGACTATTGACGTTGGAATGAGGGCAGAATCCTGTCACTGGAAAGGGTCCATTCATACATAAGAAAAGCATAGCTGGAGAAATCAAGTGAGTCTTCCTGATCTGCAAAGCTAGGATTCAAACCTGACTTTACTAGACTCCAAAACCTGTGTGTTCCCCATATAACCACATTCATTTATCTTCCAGATCTCAATCCTTCTTCATCTCTTCCCTCCTCTCACTGCCCCCTAGCCACATGGCTTGCCATTGCACACCACCATGTCCACTACAGTCCAAAGGTAGAGTCTTTGAACATGAAGGAGAAAGATCCTTAGATATAGTACAGTGCTTCCTCTTCTCCCCAGGTTTATTTTGTGTAGATGATGAGACTGAGGTCTAAAAAAGCAAGACTTGTCACAAACTTATTTATCTATGGTAACTGGTAGAAGGCTAATGTCTCTCACTTTCTACTTTATTATCTATCCTGTATAAAGCATCATCCCAAATATTCACTTTTACATGTAGTATGCTGTTTATCAGCAACAGCATGTATTAGATGAAACCTGGACAATCCCTGCTTTAAATTTTCACATCAAATATTCAAAACTACACAGGAAAAACATTTTATGTTTATTTATTCATGATCATTAAAACCCAGATTTACATACTCCTAACTTAGTGTGTTATTTTTATTCTGTCATGACTGCTTCTCTATTCTTCAGCACAAAATTATTCTCTATTATATTTACTGGCTCTGGAAGAATTCTGTTCAATTATAGTATAATCTGCCTTCAATATCTATTAGCTATCTACCATGTACAGCAGAAATATGTACCTTAAGATGTATACCACATTTACTAAAGATGCCTTAATTACTTACTGTGCACTTGGTGTACTGAATATGTGTTTACATAGGTGAACATATATATATTTTACCTACATGCATAAATATGTATGTACATTACATACAGAGATGTGCACTTATGTAATATTAATTAAGAAATAAAAGTTTGTCTCTTTATATGCCCAAACCATGTTATATGATACCTTTGTTTTAAACGGCTACAAAATTTAGCGTGTTTAAAGTCTTAATTGAAATCATTGACTTCATGTATACATATATGACAATGCAAAATCGTTGTTCAAGTAAATAATATTTTATATATTCCCAAAAATTTTACTTAGAATACAACTTATAAATTCAAATTTTTTATCCTGGTTTTATTTATTATCCAAAGTCAAAAGACAATGATATTAAATTAAGATTTTCCTGTGAGAATTGAAGAGGAAAAAAATAAATAAAGTCAAAGAGTACAGCAGGAAGTAGTTCCAGACTTGAAAACTGGCAGGGAAGAAGGTTGAAATCTTTAACATACTACTCCACCATGGAAGGGATTAAGGAGCAACTCAGAATAGAGAGAAAGTTTCCCTAAATTTCAGGGAAACTAATTAAGAAATTGGCATTTCAGAAAAGCAGAACCAACCACTCATAAAGAGAGCACGCAAACCCAGACCAGTCAAAGATTTGTCAAGCATGGGTCTGTTTTCACATCACTTTGCTCAGTACTTGAAATGGGTAACTGCTTTACACTTAAGATAATCAGGCATACTCCTGGTTATAAACACATGGTTGAGGACTATTGTTCTTTCCGTTTCCTCTTGAGTAGTGCTTATTAAATAAAAAGAGTCATTTTTTTTCTCACTATGACCAAAATGGTCTTTAGTATTCTATGCTACATTTATTGATTATCATTTAATTCCAGCCCAGCACAAAATCAGCACAGAGACCTTTGCCTAGACCCAGCATTCTGCTGGACACTTTGTGGGCATTGTAGAAATTAACTCTCACAGAAGTTCTGTGAAGTGAGGCATATCAGGGTCTCAGTTTTACAGATGGAAATACAGGGGAACTCAGAGTTTATGCAACTTACTTAGTTGCATAATTGATGACTATTAACTGAGGTCATAAACCAAGGCCTTTTTTCAACCAGTGCCTTTAACTACCAGCAAAACTTCTGAGAAAAAACATTCAAAAGAGAAGTTTACCAATGAAGATTTCAATTAAGCATGCACAATAAAAAAAACTACCATGAAAGATAATTTCTAGTACTTTGAAAGAGTACTCTGATCCACCTCTGCTTTGATTTTTAGGAAGAGAAAAATCCCTCAACCCCTTCTCAGTCATTGGACTATCGGTCTTGCCCTTAAACCTGGCAGTTGTACCTACTCTTCAAAGCACTCGGTTCAACCTTTGGGGGATTATAAAAGAAAAGCTGATCAAAAATAATCTCTACTTCTCTAGCTGCATTAAGGGACCCAATTTAAGTGGATTGAGGCATCAAAATTCTTCACAACAATTCACCTCAGAAAAGACCTTAAATGTCAATTTATCTTTGCAGTGAGAGTACCTTGGAGCAAAAATTGAAAGAACATATCCTAGTGTAATAACCTCCCTTATCCAAGAGCTCCTCTGAACCACTATTAATGTCTCCTCATTTCACAGAATAAAATTAATTCTGCAATTGGTGAGCATGCCATCTCCTCTCTCTGAGGGTTCTCAGCCTGTATTAATTTGCTAGGGCTGCCATAACCAAGTACCCCAGACTGGGTGGCTTAAGCAGAAATTTATTTTCTCACACTTCTGGCAACTAGAAGACCAAGATCAAGGTGCTGGCAGGGTTGATTTCTTGTGAGGCCTTTTCCTTGGTTTGTAGGTAATTGTCTTCTCCCAGTGTTTTCATAGGGTCATCCTTCAGTCTGTATGTGTCTATGTCCTAATCTCCTTTTCTTATAAGGACACCAGTCATAATGAAGTAAAATGACCTCATTTTGCATTAATCACCTCTTTAAAGACCCTGTCTCCAAATATAGTCACATTCTGATGTACTGAGGGTTAGGGCTTAAACATACAAATTTTGGGAAACACAATTCAGCCTGTTATACTACCCAGTTGAAATAACTCCAGTTAAGTATTGGTCTATTTCACTTCCTATGCAAGTTTCCTTTGTTACCTTACAGTCTGTTATTGCCAATCAACTGTCTTTCTCCCCAATTGTCAATCGTCAGCACTGCCTTAAAATCTAGTAATGAAACTTAGTGCAGCTTTGCCCTCCCAGGTTATACAGTTAGTCCAAGAGTTAGGATATGCTCCAACAATAAAATAAAATGCAATATACTTTCCCCTTGTAGGGAAAAGCCTTAAATTATTGACAAGAAATCTACAAGGATGGAACCCAGGGGACAATGGAGATCATTTTATAGCCAGGAAGGGCAAGTCCAAGAATGAAGTAGCAGAAAGAGCTGACCTGAAAGACTGAGAGACTAACATGTTGGTAATATTTTTTGAGATTCTGGATCAAGTTATATTTGAAGTCAGAATTATACCAAATCTTTCCCATCATATAAGTCAACAATATCCCTTTTGCTTTAGCCATTTGAAATCCTTGTAATTATCAACAGATATAATCTTAGCTAGAAAAAACAATCCCATATAGATGAAAAGACAGCTCACAAACAGGATTTGATAATAAATTGGGAAAGTTTCCTTATGCTTTCATCTGTTCACCCTATGCACACAGAGCTTTTGTGTTAAGTTTCCAAAAGTCAAAATTGTTAACTCAATGATTGTCTACAAACTGCTTACTATAAGCAAGTCTTTATGCTACAGCATGCCTTCTCAACAGGAGTGGTGATAGTGCCCAAGGGACAAAAATTGGTTCTTCTGGAGATGGAAAAATCTTACTTTTTTATGTATAAATATAGATGCAACAATGCATAAGTAGATATAGAGTATACTAGTGGCATTATAGTTTAGTGGAGAGAATGGGGCAATTTGGGGGAAAATATTGTCCAAAAGGCTTTTTAGGAGGGCAATAAAAACAAAAAAAGGTTAAGGAATGCTGTGCTACAGGAAGTTAAGAAAGATGCAGAAATTAACAAATGTGAGGGCTCTAGGCACGACGAAAGAGAAATATGTAAGGTATAATATAGGACCAAAAGCATTTTCAATTCTACAGAGACAGAGGATTGAATGAAGAGTCCAACCTTATATTGATAGCTAGGTGACCAAGGAGAAAAAGCACTTCCTTGTAAGAGGGGCACATATAAGCAGAAGCAGAGAAGCATAAAAGTGCCTAGCTCAGTGAGTCTGGAATTTAGGCTATGAAAGGAGAGGAAGGCAATGAAAAGGCAAGTGTATCAGGTGGGAGTATCTTATTAACAGTGGATTAAACATGTAAGGTTTCTTCTTCATTCTTAAAAAAAGAATTCTGGATTCTGGAGATGAGATAGGAACCTCTGGTTTCAATTCAGTAGTTAAAAGATGTCAGCATTGACATCTCTGAATTTCTCTTTGCCCTCTCCTTTAGGCTTGTACTTTGTCTTCACTGAGACAGCTCCAAATATCCATTTAGGGCAAGAAGATGAAAGAATGGCATTTATTTTATACATCTATGAGCTTTTATCAAGAAGTAAAATCTTTCCCTGGAAAACATCTCCCTGTCACAAGGGAGACAGAAAAAATGGATAACAGAATTGTCATAACTGGTTTAGACTAAGTATTCCAACACTTAGAGATAGGCACATTGCTGTTGCAAATGTTATCTCAGTACTCTCTCTCTCTCTCTCTCTGTGTGTGTGTGTGTGTGTGTGTGTGTGTGCGCGCGCATGTGCCCCAAACCTCCCCCTAAAGCTACATGTATAGCTTTAGGCTAAAGAAGAAATGATCAAAGATTAAATTATAGCATGAGGAATATTTGTGTGATGGAAGTGGTCTGTATCTTGACTCTATCAATACTAACATTCTGATTGTGATGTACTATAGATTTGCAAGATATTTTTATTGGCAAAAACTAGATAAAAGGTACTTGGAATCTCTCAATATTATTTCCTATAGCTGTATGAGAATCTACAACTATATCAAAAAGTTTAACTAAAAAACAGAAAAAAAATCCAATAGTTTATATATTATACCATAATAAATAAATTATAAATTTTAAAAAACTTCTTATTTTTTTCTCTCTGCTCTTCTCCCTGTCTTCTTTCCTTTCCTTATTGCACATATTATTTTTTTATTACATCATCTGTTCTCATGTATTCAATTACCACTTGTATGGTGAAGTTTCTCAAATATGTATCCTCTCTCCTCTTGAAACTCTAAACTCTGCTAATGACTGGTCATAAACTTTGGATATTACATAGGCATTAACAAACTGAACAGGTATAACATTTAATGCAAAGGCAGTTCAGTTGAGAAAGGCTAGTATTCTCAACAAATTTTGTTTAAATAATTAGATAACCATATGCAAAAGAAAGAATAAATCAAAAAGGAAAGGAGGGAAGAGACAAAGATAGGAAAAGAAGAAACCAAGAAAAAAATGAGACAGGGAAAAAAAGAGAGGAAGAAGGCATGGAAGGAAAAAAGAGAGAAGTAAAGAAAAGAGACATTTAATCTATATCTTTCATTTCATGCAAAAATTATTTCAAATGGATCATGGGCCTAAATATACCTAAAATGTAAAGAAAACATAACAAATATCATGGTGACATTGGGTTAAGCAAAGATTTCTGGGATGCAATAACAAAAGCATGGTCTAAAAAGTAAAAATGACAAATCTTCAGCAAAATTTTAAAAATCCTAACATTAAAAAATGCATAGTTAAGAGACTCAAAAGACAAGCCATAGAGTGGGAAAAATATTTGTAGAGTATAAATATTATCAAAAGTCTTAGACCTATAATATAAAAGAGCATTTGAAACTCAATACAGAATCAGACAACCCAATAAAAAGAATGGGTAAAATACTTGACAAGACATTTTATTCTATGAAGAAGATATATGGATGGCAAATAAGCTCAAGAAAAGTTGTTCAACATCATCAATCATTAGGGAAATAATAACTAAAACCGTTATGAGATACTGTTGTAAACCTATCAGAAAGATATAAAATTGAAAACATGACCATTCCGAGTACTGGTAAGGATGTACAAAATTTGAACTCATATGTCATTGATGAAAACAATATAAAAAATACAACTACTTTGCAAAACAGTTGGGAAGCATCTTTAAAACTTCTGTATACACCTACTATCAATTCTAGCCATTCTGCTTCTAGGAATTTCCCAAGAGAAAGAAGTTCACTGAGAGGAGTTTATACTATATGTTTCCATATACATACAATTCAAGAAAATCCAAGCTAATCTAAAGGAAAAGTACCAAGTCTAATCTAACACAAGCTAATCTAAAGTGCATACATGGTTGCCTAGGGACTTCAGTTTGGAGGCTGTAAAATCCAGAGGGTGGAGGAAAGAAAAGGTTACAAAGGGGTTCAAGGAAGCTATGAAGAAAAATAGATATGTTCTCTATTTTGATTGTGGTGAAGATTTCACAGGACAAAGCACTGCATGATGCTCTTTAAATGTGCGGTTTATGTGGTATGGCAACTAAACATAATTTTAAAAAGAAGAAAATGAATATCATGAGAAAATGTGAGGTGAGTGGGGGAATTAAACCAGATCGGATATATATAAGAAGAAAAAGAACATGTTTTTCAATATCAATAACATTTTCTCTTATCAAAGAAAAGAGCATATACTAAATTCAAGACAGGTAAATTTGGGGTTTCATAGTGACTACATAGGAGAGTATGGGTTTGATAATGACTAGTCAATGAAATTCCCTTCTCATGTTTTAATGTTTCTACAAGGTATAAGATGAGACTGCTAAGTACATGGAAAATATAGGAAGACATTTGAAATAGCCATTGTAGAAAAGAAAAACAGTAGTGGTTTTTGTTCTCCAGGGCAATCTTTGATTTTTAAGCTTACGACAAATTCTCTTATAGCAAATTATCAAATCACCTTCTACCATTTCTTCATAATCTGTGTTACTACCATTGCTTTACGTATGACTGTGTTTATTTCACATTTTCCCCATCCACTAGGCTAGATGACAATCACTATGGAAGAAAACACTATATTTGTTAATGTCTGTGTTCCCAATAGCATTTCAGCAGAGTTCTAGTCAGACAGTAGACCCTCAGGAAACACCTGACTGAGTGTTTAAGAAAACCTAGAAGGATTACCCAGCAACACAGAGAGGCAGAAGAGATCAAAGACCATGATCTCCCAATGGTGCCTAACTGCATGATTTTTTCTCCCAGCAGCATTTGGTCGGAGCTGGATGGTCACTGAGAAGATTGACAACTGAGTTGTACTACTTATTTTTCCCCAGGTGACAGTTTAGTAGAAGAATAGTGGAAAAAGACATTTACTTGAGATAGATTACAATGTGTTTTCACAAAGAAATCAGATTAAAGGAAGATTGAACTTTAATCATTATAGTTGTATAAATAGCTAAAGGAATTCAATAAAAACAAGTTATTAAAAATCAGCTGCTTGCACATGAACTGATTGGATATTAAATAATTGATTTCTTTCCTTAAGGCAGTGATGTTATTTAAAAATTAAAATAGAGTCTACTCTTGAATATCTAGTTTTTTTCTAACTCCTCATTTTTATTGTACCTGTGGTAAAATCACAAATGAACTAATACACTTACAATTTTTTAAAAAAATTTGGTGTGTTGACAGAAACCACAAGATAGAGACCACATGGGTAAGACATGTATTTTGGGAAACTCGTGGTAATTTTCCATCCCTTTGTGTTTTCTCTCCATTCAAATATGACTTGAAGTTCCTCCCACCCAAAATGTGATTGTATTTCTTTGTCCCTTAAGTCTGGATTAGGCCTGTGGCTTACTTTGACCAATACAATGTGACAAAATTGAATGTGTGCTAGTACTGAGATTAGGCCTCAAGAGGCCTCGTACAGTTCCACTTTCTTGCACTTCTGCCTAAGCTATCTTGCTAGAAGATGACAAACATATGTAGTGCAGGAAAGTTAATCCAACCAAACCATCATTGGCCAATCATTTCCTCTACTAACGGTCTTTTGGAAAGACGTGTATAGGGGAAATTATGTAGCTAGAAATAATAACCCAAGGGGAGTTAGCCCCGCAGTGATGAGGAGATTGGGAAATGAAAAATAAGAATAAGGATGCTAGTGTAACAAAGACTGAATTTCTTCCCTTTTCATATCTCCTCCTAAAATATGGAAGAAAAATCTCAACTAACTCAGAAAAATACTATTTTTTTATTTTAAAGACATGGGGTACAGATTTAGGTATACAAGAGTTCGTTGCACAGGTAAAGTTTGGGCCTCCCTTTGGTCCCCACTTCACCTGGTTTGAAATCAGATACCCTTATTGATGTTATGCTCCCTGCCCAGCCTCGGCAGTGTTCCACTACTGCCAATCCCTTTTTTATTGTATTATGGTAAATGTTCATGATCTGCTTATGAGTGAGAACATGTGATACTCAGTTCTTTGTTTCTGTGATAGATCGCTGAGTATTATAGACTCTAAGTCCATCCAAGTTGCTGCAAAGTCTATAATTTTGTTCTTCTCTATGACTGCAAATATTTCAGTATATAAAGTACTACATTTTTTAATCAATCCAATTTCAATGGGCAGCATGATAGATTCCATGTTCTTGCTATTGTGAGCAGTACTGCAATAAACATGCATGTGCAGGTATCTTTTTTGTAGAGTGATTTAAGTTCCCCTGGATATATTCCCAGAAGGGGGATTACTGGGTCATATGGAAAGTCAATTTATTGTTTTGGGGGGAATCACTATACAGTTTTCCATGTGCTAGTTGCATTCCCATCAACAGTGTAGAAGCATTCCCGTTTCTCCACATACTTACCAGAAGGGGTCCGTTTTTCTGGTTTTATTAATGACGGTCATTCTGGAGTTAGGAGGTATCTTAATGTGCTTTTGATTTGCATTTATCTGATGATTAGTGAGACTGATTAGTGATTACTGTTGGATGCTCATATGTCTTCTTTTGAGAAGTGTCTATTCATGTCTTTTGCCCACTTT
>NW_007260108.1:33931-34794 GCF_000164805.1 Carlito syrichta
GGTTCCACATCACTTGTCTAATTAAAAAAGCCTTAAAATCACTAATACAAAACTATAGATTGTACCTAGTGATAGTAGGAATATGAAGCCTATTAACTTGACCAAACAACAGTGGCTAGCATTTAAAGAATAACTATGAAAGTCACTTACTGTGAAGATACATACACTAATCTTTACTCTAAATAAACATATAAAGTGAACTAAACATAATGAAATAAAACTAACACAACTAAAATTATTATGGTTGCATAATTGCCAATGAGCTTTTAAGTTTAGGATAATGGTGATTTGGCTGCTTACCCTTATGCTTGGTAACCTCCTGGAAAACATCTTTGTCTTAAGATAGGTACTGGAGCAATTATTATTATCTTTGAGGCACCAATTTTATCATTGTGTGAACTTAAACTTATGAACTTGAAACAATCATCAAAGTAGCTATAAAACACTAAACTATAGCATTAAAACTTAATTAATGACTCAAAGTAAAAACCTTGTTAAACATAACCAGAACCTAATAATTTTTGTCAACCCTTATGCATATGTATATTGATTATATAAACTTGTATGATATTACATTTACCAACTATGATTAATACATGGATAAAACAATTATCATGTCTAGAATAGCACTGCCAGCAACTCTCTTCAAAAGAGTCCCAAATTACAGTCCTTGAAGTGCTTCAAGAAAGTTCCCAGGTGCACAGTTCTTCATGTAGCAGTTCTTCTCTTTTGGGCTTTTACAACCTTCAAAGCTTTTGTAATCGCCTTTCTTGTCCAGGTGTCTTCGTTACTTTTCTCTTATCCTGCAGTGTTTATTTCAAAAGAAAACTCAAAAGAAGCTTTTAATGACATTTCCCAGGTCG
>NW_007260109.1:0-10098 GCF_000164805.1 Carlito syrichta
AAAGAACCACATGCCGGGCTCAGTGGCTCAGCCTGTAATCTTGTGCCTTTGGGAGGCTGAGGTGAGTGGATTGCCTGAGCCCACGGGTTCGAGACCCGACTGGGCAGCAAGACCTCATCTCTACAATAAATCAAAAAATCAGCTGGGCATGGTAGCCCATGCCTGTAATTCCAGCTACTCGGAAGGCTGAGGCGGAAGGATCGCCGGAGCCCAGCAAGCAAGGCTGCAGTGGCCGGGAGTGGCCACTGCACTCCAGTCTGGGTGACCGAGTGAGACTCCAACTCAAAAAAAAAAAAAAAAAATAAATAAATAAATAAAAAAGAAAGAAAGAAAGAACCACAAATAGCACTGTAACCCTAAAGCACATCTCGGCAAACGATGGCTCAAGCATTAAATCCAGCCTGGTAATGGTTTTTGTATGGCCCATGGATTAAGAATAGTTCTTACATTTTTTTAATGGTTGGAAAATTTTTTTAGAGAATAATCCCTTATGACACATGAAAATGATAAATTCAAATTTCAGTACCCATAAATAAAGTTTTACAGGAACACAGCCACACACATTTGCATTGTCTCTGGCTGCTTTTGTGCCACAACAGTAGAGTTGTAATTGCAGCAAAGTCTGTATGGTCTAAAATATTTATTTCCCGGCCACTTACATGAAAAGTTTGCTGACCTCTATGCCAAAGCTAAAGCTGACCTGAATACAACCAACAAATAGAAAATGGTTTAAAGTAATAGTCTTGAACAGCAAGACATTCACTGAACAATAATTAGAAATATAACCATGTACTCTGGATGACAGGAGTTGTTCTTCAATCCATGGACTGTTCCATATTATGGGAACATAACTACCACCATCACCATAACAGAAACAAAAGAGCTCAATCCTGTACTTTTAAAGAACTAAGAGACTGTACTTTTAAAGAACTAAGAGACTGTACTTTTAAAGAACTAAGAGACTGTTCTCCAATTTTATGTTTTTTTAAACTTAAGATAAGCATCTACACGTTGCTAATCATATATCCTTGTAATGAAGAAATGAAGATGTCATTTTTCTAGAAGATAAAAATCCTTCTTTCTTTTCTTTCTTTCTTTCTTTCTTGCTTGCTTGCTTGCTTTCCCTTTCTTTCCCCTTCCCCTCATTCTCTTTCCTTAATCTCTCCTTCCTTTCCTCTCCCCTCCTTTTCTTTCTAGACAGAGTCTCACTCCACCACCCAGGCTGAAGTACAGAGGTGCAGTCACAGCTCACTGCAGCTGGAACTTTTGGGCTTGAGCGATCTTCCCACCTCAGCCTACTAAGCAGCAGGGACTACAGGCACACACCACTATGCCTCCCTAATTTTTTATCTTTTTGTAAGGATAAAATCTCACTATGTTGCCCAGGATGGTCTCAAATTCCTGGGCTTAAGCAAGCCTCCCAAATCACCAAGATTACAGGTGTAAGACACCATGTTCAACCAAGATAATACTTTCTTATTCTTCCCTTCAAAAACTCCATGGATCTTCAGGAAACGTTGGCAGTAATTTTTGTAAAAGATGCTCATGACAAGATCTAACAGAGAAAATAGTCAAAATTGATTTTTTTCACTGGCAAATCAGTGACCATCACCAGAGTATGGAATATATGGAAACAGTTTACAAATATTCAGTTGTGGCTTTTGTTTTTGTTTTGCAGACAGGTGGCTGGTTACAAAAATGAGCTGAAGATACTCACCATACTACTTCCTCAGATCAAAGACTGACCTGAAATAAAGAAATATGAGAGCCTCAACTACATGTTTCCTATATGACCTCACTCCCCAATCCCCACTGCCATTAGTTACTAGGTTCTACTTTCTTACGAAGGTCACAAGACAGCACTGCTGATTTATCCAAATAAAAACAGCTATTTAAATTCACAGTGACCAAGTTGGTAGCATGAGGGCAATTGATTGTCACTCATTTTTCTTTTTCAATTTTATTATTTTCTTTTATTTTAAAGATGTGGGGTACAATTTGTTAATTATATCAATGCTCATTATGCAGGAACCCTTGTTGATGAGGTATGTTGCGCTTTCCTGGCAGAACCCCACTACTCCAATCCTTTTCTTATAGTAGTATGATAATTGTTCAGGGTCCACTTATGAGTGAGAACGTGTGATACTCAGGTCTTTGTTTCTGTGATAGATCACTCAGTATCATAGACTCTAAGTACATCCAAGTTACTGTGAAGTTCACAATTTTGTCCTTCTTTATGGCTGTGCAATATTTGATTGCATATATGTACCCCATTTTTAAAATCCAGTCCTTTTTCTATGGCAGCACAGTTGGTTCCACATTTTTGCTATTGTGGACAATGCTGCAATAAACATACATGTGCAGGTATCTTCTTTTTGGGGGCAGGTTATAGATGCTGTATGTTTGTTAACACAGAGGGAGCTTGGTGTGGATATGTGGCCATTTGATGTTTTGAGTTACAGTTCAGGTGCTCTCTCTTATAGAATGTAATAAAGTGTACCCCTACATACGTATAGGAAATTCTTACCAAAATTGAGCTTAGTCACTGAAAGATCATTCGCTATCTGAACTTTCTTCTGCAGTTTTTTCACTTTCACCATCAGGCACTGGAGCACCTGGCCTCTCAAGAAGATCTGGGTCTAGTCCTTCTGATATCATTTTGTTCCTTATTGCCATCATTGAAACTCCCACTTGAACCATTTTGAGATATCTGGCATATCTTGGGTCCTTGGCTACAGTTAAGATATTTTCTGCTGATACTTCACTTTTCTGTGGTCCAGAGTCTTGTGTACTGTTCTGCTGTGATTGCTCTGAAGTGGCTTCAGAATGTGACCCATTTGTGACACTAGTGACACTTGAAGGAGATACTTCAAATGTGACATCTTCCAGGCCCAGGATAGATGACAACTTTGCATCTAAAATATTGAGAGTTGTTTCAATTTGTTGAATACAAAGAGAAAGGTCTGCCAATTTCTCCTCACAAACTGTAGAAAAGCGGCTGAGGAACTGTACCATGTGCACCACAAATTGGTTTAGAAAAACCATCATTCTTTTCTGTTGAACAGCTGGCACCTTGGTCAGGTCTATGCTCGACCCCATGAGAGGAAACCTGTCCTCATTCATCTCTGGTATCTTTTTCATAGAGCAATTTGAGTTCCTCCAGGCATATTCCCAGCAGAGGGACTGTAGGGTCATATGGCAGGTCATTTTTTAGATCTTTTGGGAATCGCCATACTGTTTTCCACAGAGGTTGTACTAATTTACACTCCAACCAACAGTGTAGAAGTGTTCCCTTTTCCCCACATCCTCCCCAGCATCTGTTGTTTTTTGAGTGATTGATGATGGCCATCCTGACTGGAGTTAGGTGGTATCTCAGTGTGTTTTTGATCTGCATTTCTTTGATGACTAGTGAGGCTGAGCATTCTTTCATGTATCTATTGGCTGCCTGTATGTCTTCTTTTGAGAAAAGTCTATTCATATATTTTGCCCACAATGATGAACTATTCTGAGTTCAATGGAATCACAAATTAAGGGAAAAAAATCACAGGTCTTCTTTGCAGAAAGAAGGTCACAGTTTAAAATGGCTCTCAAATTTGGGTGAGTCTGCTGCCACTGTTCAGAATCATCCAAATATGGCAGCATTAGGGGTAGTTTTAATCAGTAACAACTCTCAAATGGGATTCCTAAAGAAAAGGGCATCTTGAGGCTTCATCTTACAAAACAAACTCCATAACTCCAGCAGCATATGAAGCGAACTTCAAGTCAAATGAATGAGTGTGAACATTTCTTGCCATATATTTTCAGATTACCACA
Source organism: Carlito syrichta (assembly GCF_000164805.1). NCBI lineage: Eukaryota > Metazoa > Chordata > Mammalia > Primates > Tarsiidae > Carlito > Carlito syrichta. Next base: position 3,814 of record NW_007260109.1, read on the forward strand.
TGGGAGATTCATCTTTCCAACTGAGTTGAGATTGTTTAAATAAAAACCATATAAAATATTTCGTCCCAGACCTGTGCTATGAAATGCAATGCACAATATTCAGAAATGATGAGCACATGTAGGGCCCAGATGACCGGGAAGCCATTCATTCTGACATCTTATCTATGTCTCTTTCTGTTTCATCAGGCAGATATTTTTATCATATTATTTATTTTATAGTATCCCAAATGATAAAAGTGACAACTGGGATGCAATTGTCAGAAAAGGATGACATAGTCTTCATCTGTCTAGTGGCATAATCCCAAAAAGCACCAGCCTCCATTCACATAGCATCTAATTTTTATAAAATTTATTAAATCCAGCCCTTTTTCGACGGGCAGTACAGTTGATTTTTTTTTTTTTTTTTTTTTGCTATTGTGAACAATGCTGCAATAAACATACATGTGCAAGTATCTTTTTCATAGAGCGATCTGACTTCCTCTGGGCATATTCCCAGTAGGGGGATTTAAAAAATGGGGTACATATACGTGATCAAATATTACACAGCCATAAAGAAGGACAAAATTATACATTCTCTATTCCCTCTTGTAATTCTCCATTTCAGATGCCAGTAAGGATTTAAAATGCTTCTAGAAGAAATATTCATCAAAACTGACATGACTGTGAATGACTGACAACAAGTAGGAGGGAATAAAAAAATCACGTCAGTGTATCAGCAGTTTACTCGCTGAACAACTTCTACTCAGTCCATCTGCATGAAATGGGTTTGCCAAAAACTGGACGTGCCTGCAGATACTTGCAAGCACTATCTGGCATGCATACTGGTGCTATTCCACACTGCTTAAAGATGATATACAATTCCTCTGAGGGGATTCTATATATACTTTCTAAAATGGTAACCTAAATAGTACAAAACTACAGATTCTTGGTATTTCGGCCCTAGAGCTATGAGCCCCAAATTTCTGTTCTCTTGCTTTCTAGTTTTTTAGTATTTCTGAACAGCAGTCATCTTGTTTCTTAATCAGGGATGTATGTCACAGGCACTTGTTGCATACATATACTTGAATCATTATACTGATACCCTGGAGAGGGGCCTGGGCATGTGTATTTTGAAAAGATCACCAGGTGATGATGAAAGGCATCTGTGGTTAAGAACAACTATTCTAGATTGATTTTTTTATAGTCAAATAACTATGACACACACATGTGCCTACATAGATCAAGATAACTCTCTCCCTCATGGTGTTCTCTAAATGCTCTCCTTGGCCATGCCATTTTTCACTCTGAATCTCTGTCTATAAAATTGTCATGGAACTTTCCATAGTCAGGTAATTTTCCTAGACAAATTTTATGTTAAGTCAGTATATATGAGTCACTCTTCATTTGTGGAGGCAAAGTAGCAACTAAGATCAGCAACTCCTTCCAAAATGATGCCATCTTAATATATAGTCATGCAACAAATATTTATTTAGCAGAATCTGTATGTTGTGGTAAAGGGTGAGAAAAACACAAGAACAAGAGGTGGTCCTGTGCATATCAAGGAACATTTATGCTAGAACTAGAGTGGAAACAGGTAGCCAAGTTAAGCAAAGTTAAATAATCATATAAGGCAGCATGTATTTCAATATTAAATTACCAGTACTCAGCAAAAAGTGCTCCAAGGATTTGGGAGAAGTTGTGCTTGGTCCAGCAGTCAGACCACACTTCAGAGAGGGCCTTCAGAAAAGGATCTGAAAAATGAATCGAGAATAAAAGGGCATTGCAAGGAATTACGTGTTCCAGGACAGAAACACCACAAACCAAATAAGGAATGACAAGTCATGAACAGTGGAAACACAACCATCTGGAAGGAAGAAGTCATTTGGTGACTGACACCAAACAGGCAAAGGCTACATGCTAATCAGTGGGCTCAGAGGCCTAATATTCTACAGTTGTAGAAAAATCATCAAGGTTTTAAAGTAGCAGGACACAAGAACAGTAGTTTTTCTTTAATGTTTTGGGTTTTGTTTTTTGTTTCCTGGTAGCAAACAAAATGCCTATAAGCATGAGAGGCAAAAACATAAGGAGACCTTATGAGAGTGATTAGGATCCGGGCTATAATGATGGATTTACAAATAAATATTGAACTCAGTGGCTGACTGGCTTGAGTTTTTAGCATGTAACAAAATGAGGCATACAAATCATAGGAAAAATGGGGGGAGACAGGGATGAAAACAAAGCAGAGCTGCCAGTCATAGCCAGCAGAACAACACCTCGGAAGAAACATCTGCACTGGATACATAGCTTTGGAAGAAGATGGTGAGGGAAAACAATTACAGCCCAGCGAAAGGAAGGTTGAGTGAGGAAAATAAGAGTTTGCTAAAGGTTAAATCTGGAGAAGCAGCAAACTGAAGACCACAGGGGAAATGCAGAGTAACTTGCAAACAAAAGACCTGGAAAATGCAAAAGAATCTATTGGCAACCCAGAAGCCAAGGAAGATAGTGTTGGTGAACTCTTTCAAAACAAGAGTTCACCAACACTATCTCACACAACAGAAGAATGAGAGACCTCTGGCACTGACCCAGCTCTGGTCCCAGCAACAACACCCCACCATCCACCCCTAGCAAGAGTTGATCTTTCTCCTTTAATCTCTAGTTACTGACTACCCAAATCAATCATGTAACACACACATCTGGTTTTTGCTAGTATCAGCTATTATGTCTCAGCTCCTTGACACTATTGTAACAAGCTTCTTGGTGGGGGGGAAATATCAGGACACTTTATGTACCACCTCTTCCCCTCCATTGTGCCTCCATATTGCCATGCCACGAACAATCATTTAGAAATATGTTTAGATGACTGTAAATACATCTGTCCTGTTTATAGCAGTAAGCAGGTAAAGACCAGTTGAATTCAGGAAGAAGACACAGGCACTGATCTAGTGTTGCTGCTCAAAGTGTGGCCTTATGCCAGGAGCATCAGTATCACCTGAGAACCTGCTGAAAGGGCAGACAGACTCTCAGCTGCCCTCCCAGACCAAGTGAATCAAAATCTGCATTTTAACAAGATCCCCAGATGACTGACATCTATGCGCATTGGTATTTGAGAGAAACTGGCCTAAACTCAGTGTCATATAGAAGGGGCTAGCAACAACTTACCCAAGAAGTGAGTTGGAGGAGGAGAAGATAGCACATGAGTTTTGGCAAGTGGGCATGCACTGAGACCCAACTTCACCCTTGCTCAGACTCGTGGCTCAATGACAAAGCCCAGGCCCTTTGGATATGTGGCAGAGTCAGGCTGGGAAGCAATTCTGGCTTTTGACCAGGAACCCAGATACATAAATCCTTTTTCCATAAACTGCCACTAAATTCATTTATAGGAAGGGCTTTGCAGATTGTATCTACTAGGTTGTTTTTCCAGGTTTTATAAATATTCTGACCTCTTCAAGACCCTATTTATGCTCTCCATATATACACAGCCCTAGAAATTGATGATACTTTTCTGTTTCCCATTCATTTCTCTAAGTTTCCCTCTAAAGTTGAAATTACTAAAATATTTTTTTGACACAACTGAAAGCCCAAACTGAAAATGCAACTTCAACTCCAAATAGAAAGGGCCTGCAAGGAAGAACACTATACTGAAAACACTACTGCTTAAATAACCAGATGTCAGGAAAAAGCTCCCTAAAGAAAGAACTATGAGACAAAAGAATCTTCATATCCTGGGCAAGCTCCTCAGGTCCCCTGCCACTGTGGGAGCTTTTCCATTCTCTCAACAAATACTTATTTTTTAAAAAATGAATTGTTATATCCCAAAAGGTGAAGACCAAATGGGATGCCGAATCTTGAGGCAGACCTTCCCTCTGTTGTGGTTGTTTTCAATAAATTATTCTCTGATTTTTCTATAGGTAAGTGTACTGAGAATCACTACCTGAAAATATCACTGTGCTGGAAGAGTTCTCTGTGGGTCTATTTTAACAGCTTTATTGATATATAATTTATACACCATAAAGTTCCCATTTTGGAAATGGAAGAAGAGATTTCCATTCTATCCCCTGACTTTAAGCAAAGCTTTACTAAACTCACCCAGGAATATAATATAGTCATTTCTTAAATCTCCAGGAATGTTGGACAATGTCATCACCCTCTGATAAAATATCCTATTTTCTCAGTTTTTACCACTGGAAAGAACACCTTGACTAAGTCTCTTCTATTAAAATCCAAACTATCAGTATTTATAAAATAATTATTTTTAAGGCTGGGGGAGTGGCTTACAACTACAATCCCAGCTCTATGGGAATCCAAGGCAGAAGGATCACTCGAGTCCAGGAATTTGAAACCAGCCTGGGCAACATAGTGAGACGTCATCTCTAATTTTTTTTTAATTAGCTGGGCTTGGCAGTGCATGCCTGTTGTCCCAGCTATTTGGGTTGCTGAGGCGGAAGGATTGCCTGAACCCAGAAGGTTGACGCTGCAGTGACCTGTGATCTTGCCACTGCATTCCGGCATAAAACCCAGACTCAAAATAAACAAACAAAAACAAAAAAAGTAATTACTCCTAAAGCTATATTTTAAAGATGGTTGGAAATACCATCATAGGCTCTTGTAGCCTGCTTACTTTGCAGGCCCTCCAATAGAAAGCAAAGTTCACTGACTAAAGTAGAAATCACAAATTCTTACAAACTACTGTTGCCCCAGTTTTTCCTGAACTACTTTCCACCAAACATAATGCTATCATAATGCATGGATCTGTTGTTTTTCACCTTAAGACTGGTGTTAGTACACAGGCAGGATTTTCTTTCAAAAAGAAAAACAGCAAATTGCATGCTCTCACAGAACCTTGTCAGCTTGCTTGGCTTCTCCTGATTGCATCTTTGTCTAAACCAGCACTTAATGCTTCAAACATCCCAGTCCAGTTGCTTGGAGAGGACTTCCACTCTCTTTTCATCAGGATGCTAAGAAACAAAGTATCAGAAAGATCGTCTTCGTCCATTTTCATCTTCACCATAAACAAATCTGCCCTTGTCTATGTTTGAGATTTTTATTTCCCATTGTTTACTATTTGCTCCTGAGATTTCCATGTCTACCACTGAGGACCTAGGCCTCCCACTAGCAGTATGAACACAACCACCAGGATAAGAAAAGAAATGTTACCTATGAAACACCATTAGAAAACATTAACCTTGCTCTAATGCTCACAACATACTCCTATCAGCAATGCATTTCCCAATGGAGCAGCCAATTGGCTAAGTCAGCCCATTAGGACTTTGAAGGGAGTTCAGTGAAGGAGATTTTGCAAAGATGCATTTTTCAAATATTTCACTTTCTCAGGAAAAAAAAAAGGTAAACCCAACTATCACATATTGGGATAAGGTAGGACAGATAAAAAGCCTGAAAAAAAACCCTCAAAATGTCTCAAGTAATAACAAACATGTTTTCTCCTTCTTGCCCTTCTCATGCCACCCCATCTCCCATGCTTCACACATTCCTCTTCTATTCCTTTTCTTGGCCATTCCTGTTGACAATATTCCACACATCAAGTCTATCACTAAGAGTATGCATTATTGGAAAAACGTAAACTCAGTGAAATGGCAAGATATGGCCCTGAAATGACAGGCACAGGTTTAATTCCTCATACTACTTACCTCTCTTAGTCTCAGTTTCCTCATCTGTTTAAAAACAAAACAAAACAAAACAAGAGGTTGTTTATCAACCTAAATAGGACTGAGGTAAGAATCATATGTGGAAATGTAAATAAAACTCAGTAAATGCCAATAATAAACAGAAACCCAAATAAAAAGCACAATCCCATTCACAGTAACCCCTCAGAAAAAATACCTTGGCATCTTCCTAACCAGAGAAGTTAAAAACTTTACAATGAAAACCACAAAAAGCCGCTCAAAGAAATAAAAAATGACACAAACAAATGGAAAAATATCCCAGGCTCAAGGATTGGAAGAATCAACATTGTTAAGATGTCCACCCTACCTAAGGCAATCTACAGATTTAATGCAATACTCACTAAATTACCCGGAGCATTCTTCTCAGACCTGGAAATGACAACAAAGGCATTCATATGGAAACATAAATAGACATGAATAGGAAAACAATCCTCAGCAAAAAATAAAAAAAGTGGGGCCAGACTCAGCGGCTCAGCCTGTAATCACAGCACTTTGGGAGGCTGAGGTGAGTGGATTGCCTGAGCCCACATGTTTGAGACCACTCTGGGCAACTTGCAAGACCTTGTCTCTACAATAAATAAAAAATTAGCCAGGCATGGTAGCACACACCTGCAGTTCCAGCTAC
>NW_007260110.1:0-1462 GCF_000164805.1 Carlito syrichta
ACAAATGTGATCTAAACCAACAGTTACAATGATAAAATCATAAGTCAAAATAAGCGAAAGAGAGAAGTGCGAGAGGGATAACAGATATACATACCAGCTATCAGGTGAAAAACAGTCACAGGACTGGGAAGAAGTGAAGAAAGACACGTAAGAAAGATTCCCTAAGGAGTACTGATAGCTACACAGACACAGGTCAATAAAATCGAGAAACAGTGTAGATCAGAAGGTAAGCAACAGACGTGATCTAAACTAACAGTTACAATGATAAAATCATAAGTCAAAATAAGCGAACGAGAGAAGTGCAAGAGGGAAAACAGATATACATACCAACTATCAGGTGAGAGAGAGACACAGGGCTGGGAAGAAGTGAAAAAAGACAGGTAAGAAAGATTCCCTAAAGAATACTGATAGCTAAACAGAGACAGGCCAAAAAAATCCAGAAACAGTATAAGTCAGAAGGTAAACACCAAACGTAATCTAGACCAACAGTTTCAATGATAAAATCATAAGTCAAAATAAGCGATCAGACTAGAGTCACTTCTATGATCTCCAATTCCAGCCTCTCCCTTTTGTTTTTCGTTGCAGCATAGGGATGGGGCTTTGTCTCCTGTTTCGCGCTGTTGCCTTAGGAGCTGAGATAAAGTTTGTTGATAGGTGGGCGGAGCAATGGAAGTCTCTGCCTGGAGAATAGCAAGGTAGTTTACCCAGATCAGTTTTTCTCCACAGATCTTGTCTGGGTCCCCCGGCTTGGGGTCTCGCACTGAGTGCCTCAGCCTGGGTGGGCCCGGAGTTCCAGAGCTCCAAAGCTCCAAAGGGCAGGCAGTGGGCGGCGAGAGTGGCTCTGGGCCCCCCACAAGGTACTTCAGCCAAGAATGGGACCGGTGTCTCTGAGGGGTGGGCACCCAGAGCCTCCCTGTGTGACCAGCAGTGCCGGGTGCTGGGCTGGAGACAATGCAGCTGGGGAGAGAGTCGGAGGGAGCAGGAACCCAAAGCTTCCCCGCGCTGCAATATCTGGCCTTAGGAAATGAGGTAAAGTTTATTGATAGGTGGGCAGGGCAATGGAAGTCTCTGCCTGGAGAATGGCAAGGCAGTTTAAGCAGATCTGTTTTTCTCCACTTGTCTGGGTCCTCTGGCTTGGGGTCTCACGCTGAGTGCCTCAGCCAGGGTGGACCCGGAGTTCCAGAGCTCCAAAGTTCCAAAGGGCAGGCTGTAAACGGCGAGAGTGGCGCTGGGATCCTACAGAGTACTTCAGCCAGTAATGGAACCGGTGTCTCTGAGGGGCGGGCGCTCAGAGCCTCCCTGTGCGACCGGCGGTGCCGGGTGCCGGGCTGGAGACAATGCAACCAGGGAGAGAGCTGGAGGGAGCAGGGACCCAAAACTTCCCCGCACGCTGCAATACCTGGCCTTAGGAAATGAGGTAAAGTTTGTTGATAGGTGGGTGGGGCAATGGAAGTCTCTTCCT
>NW_007260110.1:1482-9576 GCF_000164805.1 Carlito syrichta
AGTAATAGCCTTTTTGGGAACTCACATTCAGAGAATCTCACCAGTTCACCTATGCCGTCGCCATCTTGCCCCGTCTCCCACATATATGACTTTTAAGAGAAGTAGCATTTCTGTATTTAGTGACAGTTACTAAATCAATAATTAATAATATTAAAAGTTGACAATCTTGTCAGTTTGTTAATTTATAAGGTGGATTCTTTGGGCTTTGAGCCAAAATATTCTGTAAGAATAACCTATGAAAAACAGACCATTTTTAAAAAAAAGATTCAGAGCTATTTATTCAATGATATAAAATATTATCTTCAGTAGTGACCAAATGCCTGGCAGGATAAGGTTCAGATGGTTTTTGTCTTTGTAAATCAGAAGACTCCTCCACATTTCTGGTGTTATAATTTTGTACTATAATACTAGCTTTTCTTTCATTTTGGATGGAAGTCAAATCAAGAATGACAGACACTTGAATTTGAATCCTTTATTACTATTATACTTTATTCAGCCCCAAATTATATTTTTGCTCTATGTTTGTATGGATGACCTTAATAATTGCATATGTACTTTAACATCTTTTGAAGAGAATTACCAGAGATGGCGCTTGAATAAAACATTAGATATTTCTAGACTACATAAACTGCTACTGTGAAAGTCATACTTGGCTCATTTCCCATTCATTTCTTCATCATGAGTGACTACAGAGTTGAATATGGATGTTAAAATGTGATGGGGAATGTGTGAGTGAGTGAGTGTGTGTGTGTGTGTGTGTGTGTGTGTGTGTGTGTACTCAGGAGTGGCATATATTGAATGAGAAACAGATATAAGAAAATCCTGCAGACATCCTGTCTTGACTTAAAACACCTATTGAAGGAGCATAGAGACAACTGGGTAACTCTAACAGATGTCAAGGTGGATACCAAAGCAATGTCTTGTAGAAGGCAGAACAAAATGAAGAGACAGGTGGTTTATCTGACATTATATCAACCAGAGATTCGCCTTAAGAAGCATGTCTGCACATAGTTTACACAACAGCAATTGATAATTATAATGATGACCCAAAGGGATGGTAAATGCTGTGTGAATCATCAAAGAAAAATGAATTGTGTTAGTGCAAATCAGGTGTTAAAAGCATCTTATCAATATGCTACCCTCTCATCCAAGTCATGAAAGAAGCTGCACCAAGCATTTCTTCTGCTACCCTTACTAGGTAGCTAAGGCTGAACACACTGATGTGCTTGACAGATGACTACCCAGCATGGTCATTAATCCATAGCCACATGGAAGGAAAAGTATTAAGTAGGAATAAAAGCTAGTTGCAGAACCGTATTTCGTGATGTTGATAGATGCTTATCAAAGAGTTAACAGAGGCTATTTCTTGAGGCTAAGCCTGCGGGTCCTGGGAGGCAGTACAGACATTACCCTCACCTTTTACGTTATGTTTTTTTACTGCTTAAATTTCTTATAATAAGTAGACATTACTATTACAAATGAAAACAAACAGCCCTTTCAGCAACACTTTATATCACCCTTTAAATATCTGAAATTCAAAAGCACTTTGCTAACATTAATTCCTTAAACATGTAACTATTGTCAATTCTTATAATACTTGTGAAATTGCATACTCTATTCAGGAACTGAGCAGAAAATGGATAGAAATAAATTTTTCCATACGCCATAAAGCTTATGTTAAAAGACTCCAACCCCAATGTGCCCTCTATCTCACCATTCTTTTTTAAACTCAAGGTCTCTGAAGCAGAATTATCATGTTACTTTCTTTTAGTAAATGCTTTGATACTGAATTGCTTTATACTAGTTTCAAATGTGAATTATTAAGCCCTTCATTTATTCTTTGACTTGCTTCTCAAATAATGCAGGGCATCACTAACATGAGTTAGTCATCGTTTCATAGAGTCCTAGTATTTCCCTTTGTCATTGTGTGCCTCTTGTCATCTTCATCTATCCTTTTCTCAATTATCCTAAATCTATAATTTTGCCCCTAGGAAATATTTTAGTTAGCCACAAACCAGGTAGGGAAAATTGGCTACTATTTTATACAAACAGTTTTTGAATTAGAATTATTTATGAAAAAAAAATTCTGTTAAAGTATGAAATGTGCAGGTTAGAATCAAACACCCGCACTTATCAAACACTCTTTCTACAAAGAGCAACCTTTTCCTGAACGTCTCATCTATGGGTCCTATTGTTCACACTTCATTGAATGTTAGCTCTATCAGTGAAATCTTATGCAACCAATTTTTATTTTTTCCTTAAAAAAAAGAAACTCTTCTGAATTTTGGATCTAGTGTATGACAAAATATTTGCATGAATTGTTTTGATGTTGTGATTTAATGTCGATGTATCTGCAGATATTCTTTTTTTCCGGAGAAGGTATGTAATGTCAGAAGCCACAAGGGGGATTGAACAGGTATTTGAAGATACCAGTTTTTTTTGAGTACTAGCTACATCTGGAATTTCATACTCCAAAAGTTGAATTTCATGATGTTGTGAACTCTTGGCATTATAAGCCTGAAATTCAGTCTCTGCCTTTTAATAGCTATGTAATATTCAACAACTTACACAATTCTGAATCTTTGTTTTCTCACTTATAAAATGAATAAAGTAATATACACCTTAGTAGCTTTTTGGGGAAATTTATGAAAACATCCAGAACAATGCCTAACATAGTAAGTACTCAATAAGTTCGTTTATTCCTTCTTTTTAAACTTCTCCCAAAAAAAGGAAAACAAATAGGATACAACCTTTATATAAAGCATGAGGATGAAAACATTCAACACTACTGGGTCTTCCATAATAAATCTCTTACAAAAATGAAAATAGATATTTGGGGTTACTATTCAAAGGAAGTGTAGATCATTATAAGATTGCACCAACTTCACCCTAGTGAAACTCAGATGTCATGAGAAAATAAATAAATGATTATTTATGCCTTAGTGAAACATTTGAGGAGATTTTACAAGAAGGAAACTGAGTTGTTCTGCTTATTTACAATGAATCAAATAAAACAAAATGATATTAATATAAGATATTTTGATGAATATAACAAAAAATTAGTGAATGAATAGCAAAGAGGAGTTATATCATGTCAGAACTCCAGAGGCTAAAGAGAACAACAAGCTCTGGGTACTTCAGAGTATCGAAGTCTTATGATAAACTTTTAGATTTATGAGCCTTTGATGGCATTTTTATTACTATATAATAGTCATTGATGTACATGATCACAATATTTAAATGTCAATTAATTCATAATTAGTATTTTCAGATCCAACAATTCTATTATTGTGCCTTCTCCACTAAGAAACTATAAAATTTAGATGCAGAATGTTTCTTATTTCAGTTAAGCATTTTAACACAAGATTAATGAACAGAAAATTTTCATCTTTCTACATAACAGTACCGAAATGATAAAGTTCAATCATCATACTATACAACACCATGCACAAATGACAGAGTGTAATGCAGCTTATGCTGAAAGAGTATCACCTTTCGCAAAGTAGTCTTATTTTATTTTTAAATAGAAATCAAGACTTCCTCCTGTCTCACCAGTTTTGGTCATTCCAGGTAAACTTTTATTCAACAACTTAGGAGTAGAAAAACTATAAACGGTATGATTTAAAATCAGGATCAGATTGTGAGGAAAAAAATACGTTCTTAAGACTATTTTAGTTTCAGAATTCTATACTTAATAATGTGTTTGCACTTTGGTATCAGCGTCTGGATTAGCTGGGTTTGCTACACAGATTAAGTTCATTTTTAAAAATCTTCACAGGATTTCAACAAAAAATTTTTTAGTTAACTTAGATTGGAAGATTAAGTACAATTTGGAGCTATAAATATATCTCAAAGAGGAGAATCAAGTTAGTTAAAAATTGTTATATGTACTTATATACATATACACACATCACCCAAACATATGTATCTTTAATGCTTTAATGATTCTGGGATATTAAAAAGGACTGTTCTGGTGTAGTAACTAAATTCTTTGTCTTTTTATTACATAAGTAACACAGGAGTTGATTCACATTATCACATATCCAAACAATATAGGATATTCCTTCACTTGCTTTTCTTCCCAGTTTTTCTCCCTTTTTAAGTGGTAACTAATGGCAAAAATTCAGATGCCTCTTCCCAGTTCTTTTGCTATGCAGTTACACATGCATACATACATTATCAACATACTTATTTTTAAAGAAGTCATATCATATTGTACATGCTATTCATTACCTTGCTTATTTTTAATCTAACAATTTATCTTGAAGAGCTCTTTGTATCAGTCCCAAAATTGTTTTGATGCTTCCATAGTGATGATACCTTATTTAATTTCTTCTTTATTGCTAGAGGTTTAACCTTCCTTCACCCTAGTTTTTCTCTTTTGCAAATAATGCTACAATCAATATCCCTGTATATAAAGCTTAATACAAGTCTGTGTGTGTGTGTTTGTGTAACTCACATATTTGAGTAGCAGTACTGTGAATAGTACTGTGGGATAATTTCCTAGAAGTGGAACGGCTGGGTCAAAGGACATTCACCTATTCTGGTTTGAACAACTCTGAGAAATTGACTTCACTGAAACCTGATTGAGTTCTTGAGTACAGATTGTTGACATTTACTGCGACTATCAGTGTGCATCTCCCTAATGGAGATGGATTATATGAGTCTGTGATGAAAGTTTAGCATACTTAGTATCTTTAGAACTCATTGATTTGTAACCTGATTCCACTACCACTCAACTCTTAGGACAGGTGGACAACCACATAAAAGAGTACTGTAGTGTTGTTAATATTACATAACAAATAGTGCTGCTTACTGATAAAAATTCCTGTATGTTTCTGAAATTTCCAATCAGTGTTTAGTTTCAATGTTTAACTCTTTCTAAATATTTACTTTTCCCAAAACACTCACACTTGTTATTATTATTTTACTTTAAATAAAGCATTCTATTTATTTTTGATTCCTATTAAAAATTATTTGGATCTTCAAACTGCAGGTAGAGATGAATTGGGAAATACATGTGTACAAAAATTGAGTTATTTATTGGCAGAAAATATCATAATGTTTTAAAAATTACGTATTTACAACTTATAGTTGTATATATTTATGGGGTAAAAAGTGATGTCATGATTTTTTAGTATAATGTGGAATGACTAAGTCAAGCTAGTTAACCTATCTATCACTTCAAATATTTGACATTTTGTGATAGGAACATTTGAGATTTACCTTTCCCAGTGATATTGAAATGTATAATACTCACTTATTAGCTGTATTCACCATGCTGTGCAGTATATCTCTCCCCAAATTCAAACTTATTTCTCCTGTTTAATTAAGGCTTTGTACCCTTCATTTCCCTATTCTCCACACCTTCCATCCTCTGGTAACTACCATTCTGCTCTCTGGTTCTATGATGAATTCAATTGTTTTAGATTCCATATACAAGTGAGAACATGTGTTGTTTTTCTGTGTTTAGTTTATTACACTTAGTATGATGTTCTTCAATTCCATCCACGTTGTTGCAAATAAAGAATTTCTTCCTTTTAAAGGGCTGACTAGTATTTCATTGTTTGTATATATATATATAGCATTTTTTAAAAATCCATTCATCTGTTGATGGACACTTAGGTTGATCCATTACTTGGCTATTGTGAACAGTGCTACAACAAACATGGGTGTACAGGCATCATTTCAGCATACTGATTTTAAATCTTTCAGGGTAAAAACTCAGAGATGGAATTGCTGGATCCTATGGTAATTCTATTATTCATTTTTTGAGGAACCTCCACACTGCTTCTTAATAGCTGTACAAATTTATCTTCTCACCAACAATGTATAAGGAATATTTTTTCTTTACAATCTTGCTAACATTTGAACTTTGGTCATTTTTATATTAGTCATTCTAACAGATGTGAGATGATATCTCATTATAATTTTTAATTTGCAGCTCCTCAATGATTAATGATGTCAAGTACTTCAAACAATTTTTAGTGTATCTATTAGCCATTCTCTTCTTTTGAGAAATGCCTATTTAGATCCCCAGTCCATTTCTTAATTCAATTATTTGTTTTCTTTCCATACAGTTGTTTGAGTTCCTTATATAAATTGGATATTAATCCCTTGTCAGATGTATGGCTTGCAAATATTTTCTCCTAACCTAAAGGTTGTCTCTTCACTCTGTTAATTATTTACTTTGCTGTGCAGAAGTTTTTTTATTTTGATGTAATCTTATTTATCTGTTTTTGCTTTTCTGTCTGTACTTTTAGGGTCAAATCTAAAAAAAGAAAATATTGCCCAGACCAGTGTTGTGTAGTTTTTTTCCCTTATGTTCTGTCTTAGCAGTTTTATAGTTTCAAATTTTATATTGTCTTTAATTAGCTTTGAGTTGATTTTTTAAAAAATATGGTATAAGAGTTTAACTTCACTCTTTTGCATATGAATATCCAGTCTTCCCAACACTCATTATTGAAGAGATTGTCTATTTTCCTTTTTAAAAAAATTTTATTATAAAGATGTGAGGTACATTTCAGGGTTAGGTTTACAAACATTGATCATGCAGGTACCCTTGTTGATGAGGTATGCCCCTCCCTCCCCTAGCAGTTTCCCTCAACTGCTAATCCCACTCCTCCCTCCCCTAACAGTTTCTCACTACTGCCAGTTGCTTTCTTATAACATTATAATTGTTCAAGGTCCATTTATGAGTGAGAACATATGGAACTCTGCTCTTTGTTTCTGTGGTAAAACGCTGGGTATGATCAACTCCAAATACATCCAAGTTGCTGCAAAATCCATATATTTGTCCTTATTTATGGTTGCATAATATTTCATCGTGAATATGCACCAAATTTTTTTAATCCAGTCCAGCTTCGATGGGTAACATGGTTGATTCCATGTCTTTGCTATTGTGAATACAGCCGCAACAAACATACATGTGCAGGTATCTTTATGGTAGAATGATTTGAGTTCCTCTGGGTATATTCCCAGTAGGGGAATTGCTGGGTCATATGGAAGGTCAATTTCTAGTTCTTTCAGGAATCTCCACACTGTCTTCCAAAGAGGTTACACTAGTTTGCATTCCCACCAGCAGTGTAGAAGCGTTCCTTTTTCTCCACATCCTTGCCAACATCTGTTGTTGTTTGTTTTATTAATGATGGCCATCCTTAAAGGGGTTAGGTGGTATCTCAGTGTGGTTTTGATTTGCATTTCTCTGATGATGAGTGAGGCTGAGCACTTTTTCATGTGTCTGTTGGCTGCCCGTATATCTTCTTTTGAGAATGTCTATTCATGTCTTTTGCCCATTTTTTAAAGGGACTGCGTTTTTTTTTTCCTTTTGGCACGTTTGCGTTCCTTGTAGATCCTAGATGTTAGGCCTTTGTCAGATAAACAGTTGGCAAATGTACTTTCTCATTCTATGGGCTGTCTCCCTGTTCTCTTGATGGTTGCTTTTGCTTTGAGGAAGTTCGTTAATTTGATGAGATCCCACTTGTCTATTTTATTTCTTAAGTTATTGGCCTTTAGGCTTCTGAATAGGAATTGGTTCCCAGTTCCAATTTTCATAAGGGAGTCTCCAGCGTTTTCTAAGATTCTTATAGTTTGAGGTTTTACATTCAGGTCTTTGATCCACTTAGAGTTAATTTTTGTATATAGTGATAGATAGGGGTCCTGTTTCAATCTTCTGCATGTGATCAGCCAGTTTTCCCAGCACCATTTACTGAATAGGTTCTTCTCTCCCCAGTGGTTGTTGTTGAAGGCTTTGTCAAAGATGAGTTCATTGAGGAATTGAGGCTTTGCTTCCAGAATCTCTACCTGTTCCATTGGTCTATGTGCCTGTTCTTGTACCAATACCAGGCTGTTTTGATTACTGTAGACTTATAGTAAAGTTTGAAGTCTGGAAATGTGATACCTCCTGCTTTGTTTCTTTTGCTAAGGATTATTTTATCTATTCGTGGTTGTTTATGTTGCCATATGAATTTCTATATTGTCATTTCCAGGTCTGAGAAGAATGATGTTGTTAGCTTCATGGGTATTGCATTGAATCTGTAGATTACCTTTGGTAGGATGGACATCTTAACAATGTTGATTCTTCCTATCCATGAG
>NW_007260110.1:10347-11047 GCF_000164805.1 Carlito syrichta
CAGTTAGGTGGTATCTCAGTGTGGTTTTGATTTGCGTTTCCCTGATGATTAGTGAGGTTGAGCATTTCTTCATGTGTTTGTTGGCTGCTCGGATGTCTTCTTTTGTCAAGTGTCTGTTCATATCTTTTGCCCATTTATAATGGGGTTGTTTGTTTTCTTCTTTTCAGTACGTTTCAGTTCCTTGTAGATCCAGGATGTTAAGCCTTTGTCAGACCTAGAGTTGGCAAATACTTTTTCCCAGTCTGTAGGCTGTCTCCCTGCTCTCTTGATGGTTTCTTTGTCTTTGCAGAAGCTTGTCAGTTTAATAAGGTCCCACTTGTCTATCTTCTCTCTTATGACCTGTGAGTTTCGGGTTTTGTACAGAAATTGGATGCCAGTTCCGATTTCCATGAGGGTATTTCCTTCCTTTTCTAAGGTTCTTATAGTTTGAGATTTTACATTTAGGTCTCTGATCCATTTGCAGTTAACTTTTGTGCATGGGGATAGGTAGGGGTCCTGTTTCAATCTTCTGCATGTGGTCAGCCAGTTTTCCTAGCACCATTTACTGAAAAAGTTCTCCTCTTCCCAGTGTCAGGTGGTGGGGGTTTTGTTGAAGATGAGTTGGTTGAGAAATTGAGGTGGCAGTGTTTTGTAATTTTCATTGTAAATGTCTTTCACGTCTCTGGTTAGGAAGATGCCAAGGTATTTCATTTTTTGTGTG
>NW_007260110.1:11165-12886 GCF_000164805.1 Carlito syrichta
TCTTTGATCCATTTAGAGTTAATTTTTGTGTATGGTGATAGGTAGGGGTCCTGTTTCAGTCTTCTGCATGTGGTCAGCCAGTTTTCCCAGTACATTTACTGAATAGGTTTTCCTCTCCCCAGTAGTTTTTGTTGGAGGCTTTGTCAAAGACGAGTTGGTTGAGGAATTAAGGCTTTGCTTCCAGAATCTCTATTCTGTTCCATTGGTCTATGTGCTTGTTTTTATTCCAATACCAAGCTGTTTTGATTACTGTAGCTTTAGAGTAGGGTTTGAAGTCTGAAAGTGTGATCCCTCCTGCTTTGTTTCTCTTGCTAAGGATTGTTTGGCTATTTGTGGTCATTTATGTTTCCATATGAATTTCTGTATTGTTGCTTCCAGATCTGAGAAGAATGATGTTGGTAACATAATGGGTATTGCATTGAATCTATAGATTGCCTTTGGTAATCTTTCTTTTTTTTTTTTAATCAATATTATTTATTGTGATTTTGTGGGGTACAGTTAAGGGTTAGGTGTACAATTACGTTTCATTCAGGCACCCTGTTGATAAGAGGTGTTTCCCCATCCCCAGACAGATATTTGTGACTGTTAATCCCATCCCCCCCCATAGTTTCCCAGTACCATCAATCATTTTCTTATAGTTTTACATTGGATGTTCAAGGTCCATTATATGAGTGAGAACATGTGATACTCGGATCTTTGTTTCTGTGAGAGGTCACTCAGTATTATAGACTCTAGTTCCATCCAGGTTGCTGCGAAATTCATGATTTTGTTCTTTTTTATGGCTGCGTAGTATTCCATCATGTATATGTACCACATTTTTTTTAATCCAGTCCTCTTTTGATGGGCAGCATGGTTGTTTCCAGGTTCTTGCTATTGTAAACAACACTGCGATAAACATACGTGTGCAGGTATCTTTTTTATAGAGTGATTTGAGGTCTTCAGGGTACATTCCCAGTAGGGGGATTGCAGGGTCATATGGAAGGTCGATTTTTAGAGCTTTTAGGAATCGCCACACTGCTTTCCACAGAGGTTGCACTAGTTTTAGTTTACACTCCCACCAACAGTGTAGAAGTGTTCCCTTTTCACCACACCCTCTCCAGCAGCTATTATTTTTTTGAGTTGTTGATAATTGCCATTCTGACTGGAGTTAGGTGGTATCTCAGTGTGGTTTTGATTTGCATCTCCCTGATGATTAGTGAGGTTGAGCATTTCTTCATGTGTTTGTTGGCTTCTCGAATGTCTTCTTTTGTGAAGTGTCTGTTCATATCTTTTGCCCATTTTATAATGGGGTTGTTTGTTTTCTTCTTTTCAGTACGTTTCAGTTCCTTGTAGATCCAGGATGTTAAGCCTTTGTCAGACCTAGAGTTGGCAAAGACTTTTTCCCAGTCTGTAGGCTGTCTTCCTGCTCTCTTGATGGTTTCTTTGGCTTTGCAGAAGCTTGTCAGTTTAATAAGGTCCCATTTGTCTATCTTCTCTCTTAAGTCCTGTGGGTTTCGGGTTTTGTACAGGAATTGCATGCCAGTTCCGATTTCCATGAGAGTATTTCCTTCCTTTTCTAAGGTTCTTATGGTTTGAGGTTTTACATTTAGGTCTCTGATCCATTTGGAGTTAACCTTTGTGCATGGGGATAGATAAGGGTCCTGTTTCAATCTTCTGCATGTGGTCAACCAGTTTTCCCAGCACCATTTACTGAATAGGTTCTCTTCTCCCCACTGGTAGGG
>NW_007260110.1:12906-43880 GCF_000164805.1 Carlito syrichta
TGGAGTCTCACTCTGTCGCCCAGACTGGAGTGCAGTGGCCGCTCCTGGCCACCGCAGCCTCGACTTGCTGGGCTCTGGTGATTATTCCACCTCAGCCTTCCAAGTAGCCGGAATTACAGGCATGTGCTACCATGCCCGGCTGATTTTTTGACTTATTGTAGAGATGAGGTCTCGCTGCCCAGGAGGGTCTCGAACCTGCAGGCTCGGGCAGTCCATTCACCTCAGCCTCCCAAAGGCACGGGATTACAGGCTGAACCACTGAACCTGGCTTTTTGCCGATTTTATAATGGGGTTGTTTGTTTTTTTTTCTTTTCAACACATTTGAGTTCCTTGTAGATCCAGGATGCTAAGTCTTTGTCAGACCTGGAGTTGGCAAATACTTTTTCCCAGTTTTTATGCCATCTCCCTGCTCTCTTGATGGTTTCTTTGGCTTTGCAGAAGATTGTCAGTTTAATAAGGTCCCACTTGTCTATCTTCTCTCTTATGACCTGTGGGTTTCAGATTTTGTTCAGGAATTGGATGCCAGTTTCGATTTCCATGAGGGTATTTTCTTCCTTTTCTAAGGTTCTTATGGTTTGAGGTTTTACATTTAGGTCTCTGATCCATTTGGAGTTAACCTTTGTGCATGGGGATAGATAGGGGTTCTATTTCAATCTTCTGCATGTGGTCAGCCAGTTTTCCCAGCACCATTTACTGAATAGGTTCTCCTCTCCCCAGTGGTAGGTGATGGTGGCTTTGTCGAAGATGAGTTGGTTGAGAAATTGAGGTTTTGCTTCTGGAATCTCAATTCTGTTCCATTGATCTATATGCCTGTTCCTGTACCAATACTAAGCTGTTTTGATGATTGTAGCTTTATAGTAAAGTTTGAAGTCTGGTATTGTGATACCACCTGCTATGTTTTTTTTTGCTGAGGATTGTTCTGGCTATTCTTGGACGTTTGTGTTTCCATATGAATTCCTGTGTTGTTTTTTCTAGGTCTGAGAAGAATGTTGTTGGTAATTTATTGCATTGAATTTGTAGATTGCCTTAGGTAAGATGGACATCTTCACAATGTTGATTCTTCCGACCCATGAGCATGGGATATTTTTCCACTTGTTCGTATCAGCTTTGATTTCTTTGAGCAGTGTTTTGTAATTTTCATTGTAAAGGTCTTTCACGTCTCTGGTTAGGAAGATGCCAAGGTATTTCATTTTTTTTGTGGCTATTGTGAATGGAACTGTGTTTTTTATTTGGGTTTCTGTTTGTTTATTATTGGTGTAGAGAAATGCGATTGTCTTTTGTACATTTATTTTGTATCCTGAGACTCTGCCAAAGGCCTTTATCAATGTAATGAGGCCTTTGACAGATTCTCTTGGGTATTCCAGGTACACGATCGTATCATCTGTATAGAGAGATAACTTGACTTCCTCTTTTCCTATTTGAATACCTCTGATTGCCTCCTCTTCTCTGATTGCTCTAACCAGGACTTCCAATACTATGTTGAACAGGAGGGGTGAGAGTGGGCATTCTTGTCTAGTTCCAGTTTTCAGGGGAATTGGTTCCAATTTTTGTCCATTTAGGAGTATGCTGGCTGTGGGTTTCTCATAGATGGCTTTTACTATTTTGAGGTATGTTCCCCGTATGCCTAGATGTTCAAGGGTTTTTATCAAGAAGGGGTGCTGGATTTTATCAAAAACTTTTTCTGCATCTAATGATATGATCATGTGGTTTTTGTTTTGACATCTGTTGATGTATTTAATTACATTTACGGTTTTACGAATGTTGAACCAGCCTTGCATGCCAGGAATGAAGCCTACTTGGTCATGGTGGATGAGTTTTGAGATGTATTGCTGAATCCGGTTTGCTAGGATTTTGTTGAGAATTTTAGCATCTATGTTCATCAAAGATATTGGCCTGTAATTCTCTTTCTTTGTTGGATCTTTACCTGGCTTGGGTATCAATGTGATGTTGGCTTCGTAAAATGATTTGGGGAGAGTTCCATCTTTTTCAATCACCCGGAATACCTTCAGTAGGATTGGTATCAGCTCCTCCTTAAATGTCTTGTAGAATTCTGCTGGGAAGCCATCTGGACCAGGGTTTTTTTTTGTAGGAAGTTTTCTTATTACGTAGTCGATTTCCTTGATTGTTACTGGTCTATTTAGGGTCTCAATTTCTTCTTGTTCCAACCTAGGTAGGTTGTGTGATGTCAGAAAGTCCTCCATTTCCTTAAGGTTTTCAAGTTTGTTTCCATACAAGTGTACATAGTAGTCTCTAATGATCTTTTGTATTTCTTCAGGGTCAGATGTGACTTCATCTTTTGTGTTTCTGATTGTGCTTATTTGGTTTTTTTCTCATTTTTTCTTGGTCAGTCTAGCTAGGGGACCATTGATCTTGTTTATCCTTTTGAAGAACCAGCTTTTTGTTTCATTGATTTTTTGTATTATCTATTTGTCTTCTATGTCCAGGATTTGGGCGTTTATTTTGGTGATCTGGATTCTTCTGCTGAAATTAGGGTTTTTGTGGTCTTGCTTTTCCAGCTTCTTTAGGTGGCTTGTTAGGTTGTGAATTTCTGTTCGTTCTATTTTCTTCATGTGTGTTTGTAGGGATATAAATTTCCCTCTTACTACAGCTTTCAGGGCATCCCAGAGATTTTGGTAAGATGTTTCTTCATTTTCATTTGTTTCCAGGTATCTTTTGATCTCTGTTTTGATTTCATCATTGACCCAGGAGTTGTTTAGCATCATGCTGTTTAGTGTCCATGTCTTTGTGGGTTTTGGGGGGACTTTGTTGGTGTCAATGTTTATTTTTATTCCACTGTGGTCCGAGAACGTACATGGTAGAATTTCGGTCCTTTTAAATTTGCTTATGCTTGAATATGGCTGAGCATGTGGTCGATCTTAGAATATGCTCCATGTAGTGATGAGTAGAATGTGTATTCTGTGGTCTTTGGATGGAGTGTTCTGTAGGTATCAAATAAGTCCATTTGGTCCAAAGTCACATTGAGGTTCCGGACCTCCTTGCTGATTTTTTGTCTTGATGATCTGTCTAGGGTTGTGAGTGGGGTATTAAAGTCCCCAGCTATGATGGTGTTAGTGTCAATATCTTTCATTAGTTTTCCTAGAAGTTGCTTTATGGATGTTGGCGCACCTATGTTGGGTGCATATATATTTAGGATAGATATTTCTTGTTGATGGATTGAGCCTTTTATCATTATGTAGTGGCCTTCTGTATCTTTTTTGATTTTTAATATCTTGAAGGGTATTTTGTCTGAAATTAAGATCGCTACTCCTCCTTTCTTTTGTATTCTGTTTGCCTGAAAGTTTGTCTCCCATCCTCTTACTTTGAGTCTGTGAGTGTCCTTTCTAGTGAGGTGAATCTCTTGAAGGCAATAGATTGTTGCCTGATGATATTTTATCCATTTTGCCATTCTATGTCTTTTCAGTGGTGCATTTAGTCCATTCACATTTAGGATAATAATTGAAATGCAAGAGTTGATACCTGTCATGAGTCTCTTACAGAGTTCTTCCTGTTTGTTTGTTGTCTTTCTTTGGGTTTTGGAGTTGGTTCATGTGTGTTTTTAATCTTTTGCCTATACTCTTATGAAGAATGTTGTTGTTCTTTTTTCTTTTTCTTCTGTGTTCAGTACATTCTTAAGTGTTTCTTGTAGAGGTGGTCTGGTGGCAGCGTAGGTTCTTAGGGGTTGGATATCTGGAAAAGATTTCAATTCTCCCTTACTAATGAAGCTTAGTTTGGCTGGGTAGGTTATTCTTGGTTGAAATTGTTTCTCTTTTAGAACTTTGAAGATAGGGCTCCAGGCTCTCCTAGCTTGAAAGGTTTCTGTGGATAAATCTGCTGCTATTCTAATTGGTTTTCCCTGGTAGGTAGTCTGGCCTTTTTCTCTTGCTGCCTTTAGGATTTTTTCTTTTACAGCTACATTGTTTAGGTGAATTATTATGTGTCTGGGAGTTGGTCTTCTCATTTGTTGTCTTGCAGGGGTTCTCTGAATCTCTTGTGTTTGAACTTTTTCATTCTTGATGAGATGAGGGAAGTTTTCTTGAATGATTTCATGAAATGTTTGTTCCAGTGTGGCTTCTGTTTCTCTCTCTGCCTCAGGAAGCCCAATTACTCTTAGGTTTGGTCTCTTGAAGTGATCATTCATCTCTTGCAGGTTTTGTTCTGTCTTTTTGAGCTTCTTTTCTATGCTTTTGACAGTTTGGGTTAGGTCTGTGTTTTGGTCTTCGAGCTCTGAGATTCTTTCTTCTGCTTGGCTGATTCTGCTTTCCATGCTTATTAGTCTGTTATTCATTTCCATCACAGTATTCTTTACTGCTTTCATTTCTGACATCAGCTCTTTCCTATTTTTCTCTTGTCTTTCCTCAATTTTTTTAATTCTCTCCATTAATGTCTTGATGTCTGGGTTTGTTGCATGTAACCAGTCATTCTGGGGGCTCTTCATTGTTTGTGTTCCAGAATCTGTTTTCTCAGTGTCTGATCTCCCATGGGGTCTGTGTGAGACCTATATTCTTCTTTTGGTTTTTCTTCATTCGTATGGTTTTTCCCCCTCCCTACTTTTTCCTTCCCTCCATGTCACCATCCTCTTTAATTCTGTTATTCGGGGGTAAAAGGATTGGTTTTACTTCTGTTTGTTCAATCTCCTATTCTTTATGTATGCCCTCTTACTTTGTTCAATTCTGGAGTTGCACTGTAGGTTGGGGGTGGCCCTTTTTGCAGTTTTGAGATTTACTTAAGCGGGGAGCTGTGATTCAAATCTATCTGTAGGTCCTGGTATTCGCTGACAGGTGTGTGAATAACCTGGAACCCCCTTCCCACTGCCTTGGAATCTGTCATGCAGTGGGGTTGTAGGTTTACTCCCTGAAATAAAATGTGGTTATCAGAGGGGAGAGAATGGAGCAGACAGTGGGTTTAAGAGGGGGGTGGAGAGATAGAAGAGTAAAGGGGGAAACAAACGAGTGTGCCAACAAATAGAGAGAGAGGCCTATACTGAAACAGATAAAAACAATAGACCACAGCTACAGACTAACCAACTCTCATACAGACAAAAATAAAACATATAGTGATGCTAACATACCAGCTATCCAACCACCTTATTAGTGTGCTATTCCTCTATACAAAGATATGGTTTACAGAGAGAAGAAAAGAGAAGAAACGGAAGAGGTAAAAAGAAAAAAAGGAACAGTACAGTAGGAATAGAATTAAGTCATTAAACTAACAGAATCAATGAAGCACACTCTGAGACATTTCGTTTAAGTCCAATGTCCTTTCAGGTCTGATTTCTAGTTTTCTTTTCAAGCTGGCAAATTAGTTTGCAGTTAGCGTCAGTTGCCCCTGGTCTGGTGTGAAGGACAGTTCAGATGACCCTCTGTTCACCACTCTGGCCTATGTCTTTTTCAAGCTTGTTTCTCCCATTTCGGTGTTTTTACCTTGAATCGCTGGCAGGTGGTGCTATCTCAGCTGCTCGCCCCAGAGGGGGTGGGGCCGGACAGGGATGGCAGAGGCTGAAGATGGCAAGATGGCTGCCTGCCTCAGGGCAAATGGCAGGAGACTCATGGCGTGCAGGATGTCTCGGTCGCAGGAGAGGTGGCAGTGATCCCAGCAGATCTTCCCTGAAGGGGCTTCAAGGACTGAAGTTGTGGGTCACCTCCGGCCCAGGTGGTGCGATGTGCTACTGGCGGCGGTGGCGGTGGCTATGGTGGCTGTGGTGGCTGCGGCAGCGGTGTCTGCGCTACAGTGGTTGTCCAGACTGCTGCGATGCCCCAGCGGTGGCAACGGCCAAGCTCCGTATGAAGAGCAGGCTGCGATGTTGGGGTCCGCAGCCCCCTGGGGTGAGAGTCAGAGACCCACTGCAGATCTCCTTTGCAGAAGGCTTCATAGACCGGGTTGCCCTGTCACCATCTTGCTGCTTCTCCCTTTTTTTCTCTTGGATTTCTTTAAGCAGTGTTTTGTAATTTTCATTGTAAAAGGTTTTTCACTTCTCTGGTTAGGAGGAGACCAAAGTGTTTCATTTTTTTGGTGGCTATTGTGAATGGGCTTCTGCTTTTTATTTGGATCTCTGCCTGCTTATTATTGGTGTAAAGGAATGCAACTGTTTTTTGCACATTTATTTTGTACGCTGAGACTTTCCCAAAGTCGTTTATCAGAGCAAGCAGGTTTTTGACGGATTCTCTTGGATTTTCAAGGTATAGGATCATATCATCAGCAAAGAGGGATAACTTGACTTCCTCTTTTCCTATTTGGATAACCCTAATATCCTTTTCTTGTCTAATTGCCTGAGCTAGGACTTCCAACACAGTATTGAACAAGAGGGTTGAGAGTGGGCAGCCTTGTCTTGTTCCAGTTTTCAGGGGAAATGATTCTAGTTTCAGATCATTTAGCAATATGTTAGCTGTAGGTTTTTCATAGATGGCACTTACTATTTGGAGGTATATTCCTTCTATATCTAGGTGTTTGAGGGTTTTTATCAAGAAGGGATGCTGGATTTTATCAAAAGCTTTTTCTGCATCTAATGAGATGATCATGCGGTTCTTGCTTTTATATATGTTGATATATTTAATGACATTTATGGTCTTGCAAATGTTGAACCAGCCCAGCATCCTGGGGATGAAGCCTACTTGGTCATGGTGGATGATTCTTGAGATGTGTTTTTGGATCTGATTTGCTAGAATCTTTTTGAGGATTTTTGCATTTATGTTCATAAGGGATATTGGCCTGCAGTTCTCTTTCTTTGTTGCATCTTTATCTGGTTTGGGTATCAGTGTAATGTTAGCTTCATAAAATGATTTGGGGAGAATTCCATCTCTCTCAATTGCCTAGAATACTTTCAAAAGGATTGGTATCAGCTCCTCCTTGTACATTTTGTAGAATTCTACTGGAAAGCCATCCTGTCCAGGACTTTTTTTGTAGGTAGTTTTCATATGACTGAATCAATTTCCTAGGTTGTTATTGGTCTAGTTAGTGTCTCAAGGTCTTCTTGTTTTAACCTGGGGAGGTTGTGTGATGTCAGAAAGTGTTCCATTTCATCTAGGTTATCAAGTTTGTTTCCATATAGCTGTACATAGTAATCTCTGATTATCTTTTGTATTTCTTCAAGGTCACTTGTGATTTGATCTTTTGTATTTCTGATTGTGTTTATTTGGGCTTTTTCTCTCTTTTTCTTGGTCATTCTGGCTAGAGGCCCATCAATTTTGTTAATTCTTTCAAAGATCCAGCCTATTGTATTGGTGATGATTTCTATGATATTTTTGTCCTCTGTGTCCCGTATTTGGGCTCTTATTTTTGTAATTTGAATTCTTCTGCTAAAGTTGAGGTTTTGGTGGTCTTCTTTTTCCAGCTCCCTTAGGTGATTTGTTAGACTCTCCACTTGTGATCTTTCCATTTTCTTGATGTGTACTCATAGAGATATAAATTCCCCTCTTAAAGCTGATTTCATGGTATCCCAGAGGTTTTGGTAGATGTTTCTTCATTTTCATTTGTTTCCAGGAGTCTTTCAATTTCTGCTTTGATTTCAGTGTTGACCCAGTTTTTGTTCGGCATCATGCTGTTTTGTGTCTCTGTCTTTGTGGGCTTTGGGGAAATGTCGTTAGTTTTGAAATTTATTTTTATTCCACTGTGGTCTGAGAATGTGCATGGCAAGATTTCAAGCTTATGGAATTTGTTTATGCTTGAATTATGGCCAAGGATGTGATCAATCTTGGAGTATGTTCCATGTGGTGATGAGTGGAATGTATATTCTGTGGCTGTTGGCTGGAATAATCTATAGGTAACCACTAAGTCCATTTGGTCAAGTGTCAAGTTTAGGTTCTGGATCTCCTTGTTGATTTTTTGCCTCAATGATCTATCTAGGGCAGTCAGTGAGGTATTTAAGTCCCCTGCTATAATAGTGTTAGAGTCAATACCTTTTTAAAGTTTATTTAGTAGTTGTTATATAAAGGCTGGTGCTCCTCTGTTTGGAGCATATATGTTTAGGATGGATATTTCTTATTGATGGATTGAACCTTTTATCATTATGTAATGTCCTTTTGCATCTTTTTAAATTTTTGATAGATTAAAGTTTGTTTTGTCTGATATTAAGATTGCAACTCCTGTCTTTTTTGTGATCCATTTGCCTGGAAAATCATTTTTCATCCTTTAACTTTGAGTCTGTGTGTGCCCCTTGCAGTGACATGAGTCTTGTGGATGCAGCAAATAATGGGATCATTGTTTCTTATTCAGTCCACCATTCTGTGTCTTTCAGTGGTACATTTAGTCCTTTCACATTCTGGCTAATTATTGAAATGTGAGGGTTGATCCCTGTCATGAGGATCTTATAGAGTTGTTGTTGTTCCTGTTTATTTGTTGTCTTTCCTTTGGTTTTTGGGTTGATTCTTGTGTGTTTTTCATCTTTTCACTGTACTCTTGTGAAGAACATTGTCATTCTTTTCTCCTTGTCTTCTGTGTTTAACACTTTCTTAAGTGTTTCTTATAGAGGTTGTCTGAAGGCAGCATAAGTTCTTAGGGGTTAGATGTCTGGGAAAGATTTTAATTCTCCCTCACTGATGAAGCTTAGCTTGGCTGGGTAGGTTATTCTTGGTTGAAGTTGTTTATCTTTGAGAACTTTGAAGATTGGACTCCAAGCTCTCCTAGCCTGAAAGGTTTCTGTAGATAAATCTGCTGCTATTCTCATTGGTCTTCCTGGTAGTTAGTCTGACATTTTTCTCTTGCTGCCTTTAGGATTTTTTCTTTCATACCTACTTTTTAGGCAAATTATTATGTCTGGGAGTTGGTCTTCTCATTTGTGGTCTTGCAGGGGTTCTCTGAATCTCTTGTGTTTGGATTTTTGCATCACTGTGAGATGAGGGAAAGTTTTTTGAATAATTTCATGGAATATTTGTTCCAGGGTGGTCACTGTCTCTCTTTCTGCCTCAGGAAGTCCAATTACTCTTAGGTTTGGTCTCTTTAAGTAATCATTCATCTCTTGAAGGTTTTGTTTTGTCTTTTAAGCTTCTTTTCTATGTTTTTGACAGTTTGGGTTAGTTCTGTATTTTGGTCTTCAAGCTCTGAGATTCTTTCTTCTGCTTGACTAATTCTGCTTTCCATGCAGCTTGTAATTTATTTCAATCACAGTATTCTTTACTGCTATTATTTCAGCTATCAGCTCTTTCCTATTTTCTGCTTGTCTCTCCTCAATTCTTTTTATTCTCTCTATTAATGGCTTGATGTCTGGGTTTGTGTTATGTGACCACTCATTCCGGGGCTCTTCATTGTTTGCATTCCAATATTTATTTTCTCAGTGTCTGACCTCCCAGGGATCTGTGTGAGACCTATATTCTTCTTTTGGTTTTTCTTCATTTGTGTAGATTTTCATCCCCACTTTTTCTTTTTTCCCCATCTTCTTTAATTCTGTTGTTCAGGGGTGGAGGGGTTGCTTTTACTTCTGTTTGTTCAATCTTCTATTCTTCCTTTTGTATATCCTCTGGCTTTGTTCAATTCTGGAGCTGGACTGCAGGTTGGGGGCGATCTTTTTCGCAGTTTTGAGATTTAATTGAGGGGGAAGCTGTGATTCAAAATCTATCTGCATATCCCAGTATCCACCAACAGGTGTATGGATAACCTGGAACCCTCTTCCCACTGCCTTGTAATCTGTCCATGCAGTGGGGTTATAGGTTTACTCCCTAAAAGCAAAATGCGGTAAAAAAAAAAAAAAAAGGGAAAAGAATGGAACAGGGAGTGGGGGGAAGAGGGAGGTGGAGAGAGAGAAGAGTAAGAGGGAAAACAGACAAACGTACCAACTAACAAATGAAAAGAGACACAAAGTCAGTTATGAGTAAAAAGAAACAACAACAACAACAAAGAAACCAAACATAAAAAAAAACTAAAACATACAATCATACAGATATATAAACTAACCAACCTCCTTATTGATGTACTTTTCACCTATACAAACTTGTGGTCTAAAGGGAAAAAAATAGAATAGAATAAAATCAGTAAACTAACCAAACCAGAGCAAGTATGAAAACATTATTGATAACAGTAAGAAGAGAGAGAGAAGGGAAAAAAAGATGGGTAAGACAAACAAAGAATAAAAAATAATAATAAAACAAGGGCTCCAAGCACACTAAGACTTTTCCCTTAAGTCCAATGTTCTTTCAGCTCTGATTTCTAGCTGTCATTGCAGGTTGGTAGAGTTGTTCACAGTTAGGGTCAGTTGCCCCTGGCCTGCTGTGGAGGGTGGTTCAGATCTGGGCTGCTTGCCAAATCTGTCACTCAGATCTGTCCTGTGTCTATCAGAATGGGTGAGGGCTTCTGTCCCTCCCATTTTGATGTTGTTACCTTGGATCCCAAACTAGGCGATGGGCTGAGGTGGGTGGAGCTGGTCTCATGGCTCCAGCTGATTTCTTTTTCTGCTACAGCCCAAGACTGCCAGGCATGCAGGCCAGCTTAGCACTGGGCTACTAGGGCTGGTGGAAGTCGGAAGACTCTCAGGGCAGGAGGGAGCAGGCAACAGTAGTGGTGGTGGCAGTTGCCACTTCAGTGGTGTATGGGAGGAGCTCCACGAGTCTGGCTCTGGGTGAGGGGTGGGGTGTGGCAGTGGCAGTGGCAGTGGTGGCAGCAGTTTCAGTAGTGCGGTGCTTGGGGTGGGGTTTCACAGGCCTGGGAGCTGTGAGTCACTTCAGGCAGGAGTGGGGCAATGGCAGAGGCAGTGGTGGAGGAGGTGGCTGAGGTGGCAGCCAAGCAGCGTGTGAAGAGTCAGCTGGCAGCAATGAGAACCACAGTCCCTGAAGGAGAGCAAGAGCCTTTATGCATGTTCTCTTTCGTGGAGGGTCTCATGGACCAAACTATCCCATTGCTATCTTGCCGGAAGTCCTGAGATTATCTATTTTCTAGTGTATATTCTTGACACCTTTGTTGAAAATCAATTGACCATAG
The DNA here is from genome assembly GCF_000164805.1 of Carlito syrichta. NCBI lineage: Eukaryota > Metazoa > Chordata > Mammalia > Primates > Tarsiidae > Carlito > Carlito syrichta. The sequence goes on from NW_007260110.1 coordinate 23,809, forward strand.
ATGCATGAGTTCATTTCTGGTCTTTCTATACTGTTTCACTGGTTGATATGTCTATTTTTATGCCAGTTCCATGCTGTTTTAATTACTATTTTTTGTAGTATAGTTTGAAATCAGGCAGTGTGATGCCTTCATTTTTGTTTTTTATTGTTTGCTTGTTATGTTTTGGTGCTTGTACATATCCTGGCTACTTGGAGATTTTTGTAATTGCATATAAATTTTAAGATTGATTTTTCTATATCTATGTAATATGAAATTGGGATTTTGATAAGGACTGCACTGAAACTGTAGGTCACTTTGGGTAGTATGAACATTTTAGCAATATTAATTCTTCCAATCTGTGAACACAATATATGTTTCTATGTATTTTTGTCTTCAATTTCTTTCATTAATGTTTCACAGTTTTTGGTATATAGAACTTTTACCTCATTGGTTAAATTTATTTCTAAGTAGTTGGTGGCCATTGTAAATGGAATTGTTCTCTTAATTTCTCTTTTGGAAAGTTTGTGGTTATTGTAGAGAAAGACTGTTTATTTTTGCATGTTGAATTTGTATCCTGCAGCTCGACTGAATTTACTTATCATTTCTAGCAATTTTGGGTGAATTCTTTAGAATTTTCTATATATAACAGCATATTGTCTGTAAATAGTGATAGGTTAATTTCTTCTTTTCCTGTTTAGATATATTTTTTCTCTTGCCTTATTGCTGTGGCAAGGACTTCCTTGTTGAATAGAAGTGGTGTGAGTGGGTGTCCTTGTCTTGTTTTGGATCTTAGAGGAAAGAAACAATTTTTCACTATTGAGTATAATGTTAGCTGTGGGCTTATTATTATATATATGACTTTGTATTGAAGTAATTCTTTCTATACTTAATTGTCTGTGTGTTTTTTTATCATGAAGGAATTTTGAATTTTCTCAAATACTTCCTCTGCATCTAATAAGATAAGCATTTTATTTTGCCCTTGATTCTGTTAATATGATGCACCACATTTATTGATTTGTGAACATTGAACCATCTTTACATCTCAGAGATAAATCTCACTTCATTATAGTGAATGACCTTTTTAATGTGTTGTTGAATTTGGTTTGCTAATATTTTATTGAATATTTTTGCATCTATATTTATCAAGGCTATTGTTTTGTATTTTTCTTTTCCTGTGATATCCTTGTCTGGTTTTAGTATCAGAATAATGCTAGGCTTGCAAAAAGAGTCTTGAAGCATTTTCTCCTTTTCTCTCTCTCTCTCTATGTGTGTGTCTATCTCTCTCTCTCTCTCTCTGTCTGTCTGTCTGTCTGTCTCTCTCTAATTTGTGGATATTGATATTATTTCTTCTTTAAATGTTGGTGGAATTCAGTAGTGATGTCATCAGGTCCTATACTTTTTTTTTGATGGGAGACTTTGTTACTGATTCAATCTCCTCACTCATTGTTCTTTTTGGATTTTTCTATTTCTTCACAATTCAGTTTGGGTAGGTTGCATGTGTCCAAGTATTTATCCATTTTTTCTTGGTTATGCAATTTGAGGACATATAATTGTTCATAATAATCTTTTATAGTTCTTCAAATTTTTCTAGAGTCAGTTGTAATGTCTCCACTTTCATTTCTGACTTTGAGCCTTTTCTCTTTTTTTTCTTTATTAGTCTACCTGAAGCTTTGTCCATTTGTTTATCCTTTTAACAAACTAACTCTTAGTTTCATCAATTTTTTGTGTATTATTAGTCTAGTCTCTATTTCATTTATTTCTGCTCTGAACTTTATTATTGCTTTTATTTTGCTAACATTAGGCTTAGGTAATTCTTTTTTAAAAATTTCCTTTGGGAGTCTGAGGTGAGTGAATTGCCTGAGCCCACAGATTCGAGACCCGCCTGGGCAGGTGAGACTTCATCTTTACAATAAAAAAAAATAGCCGGGCATGGTAGCACGCACCTGTAGTTCCAGCTACTTGGAAGGCTGAGGCAGAAGGATCGCCAGAGCCCAGCAGGTTGATGCTGCAATGGCTGGGAGCAGCCACTGCACTCCAGTCTGGGTGACAGAGAGAGACTCCAACTCAAAAAAAAAAATTTCCTTGAGGCATAATGTTAAGTTGTTGGAGATCTTTCTTCTTTTTTGACATAAGCATTTATTGCTATAAACTTTCCTCTTAAACTTCTTTTGCTGCATCCTATTAGATTTGGGATATTGCAGTTTTATTTTTCTTGGTCTCAAAATTTTAAAAATTTATTTATTTATTATACAGTTGTGGAGTACAAGTGAGAGTTAACTACATAAGTAGGCTGCATGTGAGTGAAGTTTGGGCTTCTGCTGGCTCTCACTCCCTGGTAGTAGACTAGGTACCCTTTTGTGTTTTCTCATGCCTCCCACCATCTTCCCTCCCTCTCTCCCTTTGCAGTGCCCAGTGACTTCTGATCCCATACTTGTGCTAATGTGACTAGTGTTTAGAACTCACTTATGAGTGAGAACATGCAGTATTCAGTTCTTTGTTTCTGTGATGGTGTCCAACTCCAATCAAGTTGCTGTGAAGTCCATGATTTTGTTCTTCTTTATGGTTGCATAATACTTCATTGTGTATATGTACCACATTTTGTTATCCAGTCCACTTTCAATGGGAAGCAGGTCTGGTTTCATGATTTTGCTATTGTGAATAGTATGGCTATCAACATGCATGTACAGGTGTCTTTTTGGTACAGCAATTTATGTTCCTCCAGGTATATTCCCAGGAGAGGGATTCCTGGATCATATGGAAGATCAATTTTTAGTTATTTTAGGAATTGCTAAACTGCTTTTCATGGAGACTGAACTAGTTTGCATTCCCACCAACAGTGTAGAAGTGTTCCCTTATCTCCACAGTTGTGACTGTATCTGTTGCCTTTTGATTTACTAATGGTAGCCATCCTCACTGAAGTTAAGTAGTATCTCACTGTAGTTCTGATTAGCATTTCTCTGATGATTAGTGAGGCTGAGATTTTTTTCATGTATTTGTTGGCTGCTTGTATATCATCTTTAGAGAAGTGTCTGTTCATGTCTTTTGCCCACTTTTTAATAAGGTTGCTTTTTTTCCCCTGTCAATTTATTTGAGTTCTTTGTAGATCCTGGATGTTAGGCCTTTTTCATATGCCTAGTTTTCAAAAATTTGTTTCCCATTCTGCACGTTGTCTCTACTCTCTTGAGGGTTTCTTTTGCTGTGCAAAAGCCTTTCAGTTTGATAAGGTCCCACTTGTGTATTTTAGCTTTTATGGCATTCAGTTTTGGTGACTTGGTCAAGAATTCATTGCTGACTCTGATGTCCATAAGGGCATTTTATACATTTTCTTCTGGTATTCTTATAGTTTGTGGTTTTAAGTTTAGGTTCTTGATTCATCTTGAGTTGATTTTTTTTTGTATTTGGTAATAGGTAGGGGTCCCTCTTCATTCTTCTGCATGTGGTTAGCCAGTTTTTCCAGCACCTTTTGCTAAATATGGTCTCTTTTCCCCAATGATTGTTATTGGTGACTTTGTTGAAGATAAGTTGATTGAGAAACCATGTTTTTGCTTCCAAAATCTCTGTCCTTTTTCATTGGTATTTGTGCCTATTCCTGTACCAATACCATAATATCTTGGTTACTGTAGCCCTGTAATAAAGTTTAGAGTCTGGAAGTTTGATACATCCCACTTTATTTCATTTGCTGAGGATTGTTTTGGCTATTCATGCTTTCTTTGTTGTTGTTTGTTTCTATATGAATTTCTGTATTATCATTTTCAGGTCTGTAAAAAATGATATTAGTAATCTGATTTTATTTGTTTTATTGAATCTGTAAATTATTGTGCTGTTGAATCTGTAAATTGCCTAAGGTAGGATGGACATCTTGACAATATTGATTTTTCCAATCCATGGATATGGGATACCTTTCCATTTGTTTGTGTCATCCTTGATTTCTTTGAGCACTGTTTTGTAGTTCTCATTGTTCTCACTTCTCTGATTAGGTGGATGCCAAAGTATTTGTTTTTGTGTGTATGTGGCTATTGAGAACAGGATTGTGTTTTTTATTTGGTTCTCTGCCTGTTTGTTGCTGGTATAGAAATGCAACTGTTTTTTACACATTGATCTTGTAACTTGAAACTTTACCCAAGTAGATTATCAGTGTGTGGAGGCTTTTACAGACTCCCTAGGGTTTTCAAGGTATAGAATCATGTAGTCCACAAAGAGGAAAAGTTTAAATTTCCTTATCTTATTTGATTGCTCTGGCTAGGACTTCCAGAACTATGTTAAACAAGAGGGGTGAGGGTGGGCATCCTTGCTTTATTCCAGTTCTTAGGGGAAATGCATTCAGCTTCTGACTATTAAGCAAAAATGTTGGCTGTGTGTTTTTCATGAATGTTTCTTATTGTTTTGAGGAATGCTCCTTCCATGTGTTCAAAAGTTTTATAAAGAAGGGATGTTGGATTTTGTCAGATGCTTTTTCTGCATCTAATGAGATAATCACATGGTTCTTTCTTTACTTTACATTTGTTAATGTGCTGAATTATGTTTTTGGTCTTGCAAATGTTGAACCAACTCTATATCCCAGAAATGAAGCCCACCTCATCATGGTGCATGATCCTTGATATGTGTTGTTGGGTACAGTTTGCCAAAACCTTGTTTAGAATTTTTGCATCTATGTTCATTAGGGAGACTGGCCTGTAATTCTTTCCTTGCTGAGTCGTTGCCAGGTTTGGATATCAGTATGATGTTAGTTTCATAAAATGAGTTGGGAAAAATTCCATCATTCTCAATTGCCAGGAATGCTTTCAATAAGGGTTGGTATCCGTTTTTCCTTGTATGTCTGGTAAAATTCAGTTGGGAAGTGATCTGGTCAAGTTTTTTTTTTTGGTGAGGAGATTCTTATGACTAAGTTAACTTCTTGGATTGCTATTGGACTGTTTAGAGTTTTGATTTCTTCTTGTTTCAATCTTAGGAGGCTGTGTTATATCAGAAAATCCTCCATTCCCTTCAGATTTTCCAGTTTATTTGCACACAGGTGTTCACAGTAATCTTTTATCATCTTCGGAATTTCTTCAAGGTAAGTTTGACTTTGCCTTTTCTATTTATAATCCTGTTTATTTGGACTTTCTCTCTCTCTCTCTTTAGTCAGTGCAGCCAGGGATCTGTCAACTTATTCAAAGAACACAGGTTTTTGACTTATTGAACCTTTCTATGATATTTTTTGTATTCTATATCCTGTAATTGTGACCCTTTTCTTAGTAATCTGGGTTTTTCTACTGAAGTTAGGTTTTAGATGACCTTGCCTTTCCAGCTCCCTTATGTGTGACACTAGGTTGTTTACTTGTGATCTTTCTATTTTCTTGATGTGTGCAAGCAATGCTATGAATTTTCCTCTTAACACTGTTTTCATGGCATTCCAGAGATTCTGATGTGTCTTTGCTTTTGTTTATTTCCAGGAATCTTATTTTTTTCTGTCTTGTTTCTGTGTTGACCGAGAAGTCACTCAGCAGCATGTGTCTATGTCTTTGTGTGTTTTGGGGAGATCTTGTTGGTGGCAATATTTATTTTTATCCCACTGTGATCTGAGAGGATGCATAATATTATTTTGATTGTTTGAAATTTACTCACACTTGATTTATGCCCAAGAATGTGATTGATCTTGGAGTACATTCCAAGTGCAGATGAGTATAATGTCTACCCTGTAGTTATTGGGTGGAGTGTTCTGAGGTCTCTGTTAAAGCAATTTGATCAAGCATCAAGTTAGTTAAGGTTCCAGATCTTCCTGTTAGTTTTCTGCCTCCATAAAATATCAAGAACTGTTAGTGGGGTATTCAGGTCTTCAACTAGGATTATGTCCTCTCTTAGTTTACTTAGTAGTTGCTCTATGAAACCTGGTGCTCCTGTATAGAGTGCATTTATGTTTAAGATGTGTATTTCTTGCTGGTGGATTGACCCTTTTATCATTATGCAGTGTCTTTCCTTGTTGTTTTTGACATTTGATGGTTTGAAGTCTGCTTTTTTGATATAAGAATAGCTACCCCTGCTCTCCTCTGTTTTTCATTTGCCTGAAAAGATCATTTTCAGTCATTAACTTTGAGTCTGTGGGTGTCCTTTGCAGTAAGATGAGTTTTTTGAAGGCAGCAGATTGTTGGAACATGCTTCTTTAACCAGTTTGCCACTCTAGGCCTCTTCTAAAGCACCTCCTGAAGTGATGGTCTAGAGGTATCCTCTTAGGAATTGGATGTCTGGGAAAAATTTTAATTTTCCATCACTGATGAAGACTAGTTTGGTAGAGCAGTCAAAAGAAAACTGGAGTTACAGAAATGGCCATAGAGCAAGTCTTTTTTTCTTGTTTGTTTTTTGGTTGCTTTTTTTTTCTCTCTCTTTCTTTCATTTTTCTTTATGTTTTTATACTTGCTTTGTTTCTGTTATTTTAATGGGTTTTTTTGTTGTTGAAGATTTTCTGTTTGTGTATGAGTATTTTTAAGAGAGAATATGCCAACAGAAGGGATTTTATTTGTTTGGTTGTATGATTGTCTGTATTTTTTTCTCTTTGTTTCTCTGTTTATTCATTAGCTGGTATGCTGATCTGTTTTCCCTCTTCTTCTCTCTCTTGACGTTCCTTTCATCTTCCTTTTTTCATTCTTTCCCTTTTTCCTAACTCATTTTGCTTTCAGGGGGTCAACAGACACCTTCAGTGCATGGAAAAATGGTAAAGCAGTGGGAAGTGGATCCCAGGGGATTCACTGTCAGTACCCACTGTCAGTGGATACTGGGATCTGCAGATAGCTTTTGAATCACAGCTCCACCCTTAATTAAATCTCAAAACTGCAAAAAGCACAGTCACCCACCCCAAATCCAACTTCAAAATTGGACAAAGCCAGAGGATCTACATAAGGAAGACAGGAGACTGAGCAAACAAAAATAATGGCTATCCCCCTTATCACTGAACAACAGAATTAAAGAGGAGGTAAAAAAAAGGGGGGGGGGAGGAGGAAAGCCTACACAACTGAAGAAAAACCAAAGGCAGAATATGAGACTCAGACCCAAGGGAGATCAGCCACTGATAATACAGACTTTAGAATGCAAGCATTGAAGAGACCCCAGAATGACCAGTCTCAACCCACAAACCCAGATATCAAGATATTAATAGAGAGAATAAATAAAAATGAGGAGTGACAAAGGGAAAGAATAAAGGAGTTGATTACTGAGATAACAGAATAAAGAATACAGTGAATGAAATAAATAGCAAACAGATATTCATGGAAAGTATAATTAACCATGCAGAAGAAAGAATCTCAGAGTTTGAGGACCAAAATATGATACCAACCCAAACTGTTAAAAACATAAAAAAGAAGCTTTAAAAGACAGAACAAAACCTCCAAGAGATGAGCAAGTATATCAAGAGCCAAATGGAAGATTAGTTGAAATCCCTGAGGCATATAGAGAGACAGAGACCACATTGGAACAAATATTCCATGAAATTATCCAAGACGACTTCCTTCATTTCATCAGTGATGCTACCATTCAAACACAAGAGATTCACAGAACCCATGCAAGACAACAAAGGAGACCAACTCCTAGACACATAGTAATTTACCAAACAAGGAGGAATCAAAGAAAAAATTCTAAAGACAGCAAGATAGAATGGTCAGACTATCTACCAGGGAAGACCAATTACAATGGCAGCTGACTTATCCACAGAAACATGTAAGGCTAGAAGAGATTGGAGCCCAATCTTCAGAGTTCTCAAAAATAAACAATTTCAACCAAGAATTACCTATCTAAGCTAAGTTTCATTAGTGAGGTAGAATTAAAATTCTTCCCAGACATTCAATCCCAAAGAGTTTACACTGCCTCCAGACCAGCTCTACAAGAAACACTTAAGAAACTATTAAACACAGAAAAAAGGAAAGAAAGAATGACAACATCCTTCCCAAGAATGTAGGACACACATGAATCAACTCCCCCAAAAAACAAAAGAGAGTCAACAGACAAATAAACAAATAAACAGCAGCAACCGCAACAAACTCTATAAAAACCTCATGACAGGGATAAACCCCCATATCTCAATAAGTAACCTGAATGTGAATGGACTAAATGCACCACTGAAAACACAAAGAATGGCAAATTGAATAAAATATTATGATGCAACAATATATAGTCTCCAAGAGACTTATCTCACCAGAAAAGACACTCACAGACATAAAGAAAGAGGTTGGGAAACAAATTTTCAGGTGAATGGAACACAAAAGAGAGCTGGAGTAATGATGTTAATGTCAGATAAATTGCTCTTTAAGCTATCAAAAATTTAAAAATACACAAAAGGTCACTACATAATGATAAAAGGTTCAATCCATCAACAAGAAATATCTATCTTAAGCATATATTCATCCAACATAGGAGCATCAGCTTTCATAAAGCAGCTTCTAGGTAAACTAAAAAAAGATATTGATTCTAAAACTATCATAGGTGGCGACTTAAATATCCCACTCACAACCTTTGACAGATCATCAAGGAAAAACATCAACAAGGAGATCCAGAACCTCAACGTGATGCTTGAACAAATGAACTTAATTGATATCTACAGAACATTCCACTCAATAACCATGGAATATACATTCTACTCATCACCATACAAAATGTACTCTAAGATCAACCACATTCTTGACCATAAACCAAGCATAAACAAATTCCATAAGATTGAAATACTGCTATGCACCTTCTCAGACCACAGTGGAATAAAAATAAATATAAACAACAACAAAGTTCCCCTAAATTCCACAAAGACATGGACACTAAACAGCACGATGCTAAACAACTCCTGGGTCAACATGGAAGTTAATACAGACATTAAAAGATTCCTGGAAACAAATACAAATGAAGAAACATCTTGCCAAAACCTCTGGGATGCCATGAAAATAGTACTAAGAGGGGAATTTATATCTCTATGAACAAACATGAAGAAAATGGAAGTTCACAAGTTAATAACCTAACAAATTACTTAAGGAAGCTGGAAAAACAAGACTAGCAAAATTCTAACTTCAACAGAAGAATCCAGATTACCAAAATAAAAGCCCAAATTCAGGACATAGAAGAAAAAAATATAATACAAAAAGCTGGTATTTTGAAAGGATAAACAAGATTGCTGGACCCCTAGCTAGACTGACCAAGAAAAAGAGAAGAAGTTCAAATAAACACAATCATAAAAGCAAAAGATGAAGTCACAACTGACCTCAAAGAAATACAAAAGATGATCAGAGATTACTATGTACACCTATATGGAAACAAACTCAAAACACTTAATGAAATGGAGGACTTTCTAACACCACACCACCTCCCCAGGATGAAACAAGAAGAAATTGAGACCCTAAGTAGACCAATAACAATGCAGGAAATCAATTATATCATAATAAGACTATCGACGACAAAAAAAAAAAAAAAAAAAGCCATGGACCAGATGGCTTTCTAGCAGAATTTTATAAAACATACAAGGAGGAGCTGATACCAAACCCATTGAAAATATTCCAGGCAATCCAGAAACATGGAACTCTCCCCAAATCATTTTTGAAGCTAACATCACATTGATACCCAAACTGGGTAAAGATCCAACAAAGAAAGAGAACTACAGACCAATATCCTTGATGAACATAGATGCTAAAATTCTCAACAAGATTCTACCAAACTGGATCCAACAATACATCTCAAAAATCATCCACCATGACCAAGTAGGCTTTATCCCTGGCATGCAGGACTGAATCAATATCTGTAAGACCATAAATGTAAGTAAATACATCAATGGAATGTCAAGACAAAAACCATATGATTTTATCATTAAACATGGAAAAAGCTTTGAATAAAATCCAATATCCCTTCTTGATAAAAACCCTCAAACATCTAGGAATAAAAGGAGCATATCTCAAAATAGTAAGAGCCATCTACAGGAAACTCACATTCAACATACTGGTAAACAGGCAGAAGTAGACCACTTCCCCTGAAAACCAGAACAAGACAAGGATGTCCAATCTCACCCCTCCTGTGCAACATAGTATTGGAAATCCTAGCTAGAGCAATCAGACAAGAGAAGGAAATCAGGAGTATCCAAATAGGAAAAGAGGAAGTTAAGTTATCCCTCTTTGCAGATAACATGATACTACACCTTGAAAGTTCAAGAGAATCTGTCAAAAACCTACTTGCACTGATAAAGAACTTTGGCGAAGTCTTAAGGTACAAAATAAATGTGCAAAAGACTGTCACATTCCTACATACCAATGATAAACAAACAGAAGCTCAAATAAAAAGCACACTCCCATTCACAATAGTCACACACAAACATGAAATAACTTGGCATCTTCCTAACCAGAGAAGTCAAAAGCCTTTACTATGAAAACTACAAAACACTGCTCAAAGAAATCAATGATGAAACAAACTAATGGAAAATATTCCATGCTCATGGATTGGAAGAATCAACAATGTTAAGATGTCCATCCTACCCAAGGTAATCTACAGATTTAATGCAATACCCATTCAATTACTAGCAGTATCCTTCTCAGACCTGGAAACGACAATACAGGAATTCTTATGGAAACATAAATATCCAAAACAATCCTCAGCAAAAACAAAAACAACAACAAAAATAAGTGCAAGTCATCATACTCCCAGATTTTAAGCTTTATTATAAAGCTATAATAATCAAAACAACCTGGTACTAGTACAAGGACAGGCATATGGACCAATGAAATAGGATAGAGATTCCAGAAGCAAAACCTCAATTTCTCAATCAACTCATCTTTGACAAAGCCTCCACCACCATTCACTGGGGAGAGGAGAACCTATGCAGTAAATGGAGCTGGGAAAACTGGCTGATCACATGCAGAAGATTAAAACAAGACCCCTACCTATCATCACACACAGAAATCAACTCTAAATGGATCAAAGACCTAAATGTAAAACCTCAAACTATAAGAACCTGAGAAAATTCAGGAGACACCCTTATGGAAATTGGAACTGACAATCAATTCCTAGTCAAAACCCCAAGTCCCCATGCCAGAAGAGATAAGATAGATAAGTGGGACCTCATCAAACTGAAAACTTTCTGCAAAGTCAAAAAAAACCATCAAGAACAATTATCATAATATTATAAGAAAGGGATTGGCAGTAGTGAGAAACTCTCAGGGGAAGGGGGTGGGATTGGCAGTTGAGGGAAACTGCTAGGGAAGGGATGGGCACACCTCATCAACAAGGGGACCTGCATAATCAACGTTTGTATACCTAACTCTGAGTTGTACCCCACATCTTTAAAATGAAAAAAAGAAAACCATCAAGAGAGCAAGAAGACAACCCACAGACTGAGAAAAAATATTTGTCAACTGTATACCTGATAAAGGCACAACATCTAGGATCTGCAAGGAACCCAAACATGCCAAAAAGAAACAAAAATCCCATTACAAAGTAGATTAAAGGTATGAATAGACACTTCTAAAAAGAAGACACACAAGCAGCCAACAGATACATGAAAAAATGCTCAGCCCCACTAGTCATCAAAGAAATGCAAATTAAAACTATACTGAATACCACCTAACTCCAGTCAGGATGGCCATCATGAATAACTCAAAAAACAACAGTTGCTGGAGAGGGTACAGGGAAAAGGAAACACTTCAAGTTGTTGGTGGGAGTGTAAACTAGTATAACCTCTGTGGAAAACAGTTTGATGATTCCTAAGAGATCTAAAAATTAACCTTCCCTACAACCCCACAAACCCCCTACTGGGAATACACCCAGAGGAACTCAAATCACTCTATGAAAAAGATACCCTTACACACGTTTACTGCAGCATTATTGATAATTGCAAAAACATGAACGAATCGTGCTGCCCATTGAAAGAGGATTGAATTTTTAAAAATGTGGTACATATACACAATGGAATATTATGCAGTCTTAAAGACAAAATTATGAACTTTGTAGTAACTTAAATGGACTTAGGGTCTATGTTACTGAGTGATCTATTACAGAAACCAAGGACCGAATATCACATATTCTCACTTAATAGCGGACCTTAAACAGCTATCCTGGTACTATGAGAAAGGGATTGGCAGTAGTGGGAAACTGCCAGGGGAGTGGGGCACACCTCATCAACAAGGGTAACTACAAAATGAACATCTGTATACCTAACCCTGAATGGTACTCCACATATTTAAAATTAAAAAAAATTGTTTAATGATATTTGATATAATTTCAGTACTCTTAAATTTGTCTTGTGGTCTAACATATGAATTATTCTGGAGACTGTTGTGTGTGTGTGTGTGTGTGTGTGTGTTTGGTTGTTTGACAGGCTCTCACTTTTCGTCCAGGCTAGAATGTAGTGGTGTGATCTTGGCTCACCACAGCCTCAAGAACCTGGGCTCAAGTGATCCTTCTGCCTCAACCTCCTAAGTAGCTGGGACTACAGGCATGGAATACCACATCCAGCTAAGTTTTGTATTTTTTGTAGATGAGGTAGGAGCTACCACACCCAGCCTCTGTGTGCTCTCGAAAAGTATGTGTGTTTGTTGTTCAATGGAAAGTTCTGTATGTCTATTAAGTTCATTTGGTCTAAAGTATTATTCAAGTCTAGTATTTCCTCATAAATTTTCTGATTTTCTGTCTTGATGATGTATCCAATACTGAAAGTAGTGCAGTGAAGTCCCTTAAAATCTATCTCTTCCTTCAGATACTTTTGTTTTTACAGTGAGAAAGCTAGATTTATTAAGAGAACAGAAAAGCTTCCACAGTGGGTGGGGACCCAAGGGGTTGCCCCAGACAATGTAATATTTGCTTTACATATTTAAGTGCTCCACTGTTGGGTGCATATATATTTACAATTGTTAAATTCTTTTGATGAATTGGGTGCTTTATCATTATGTAGTGACCTTCCTGTCTCTTTTTACAGCTTTGACTTAAAGTCTATTTTGTTTGATATGTCACTACTCCTGTTCTTTGGTTTTCATTTGCATGAAGTATCTTTTTTCATCTCTTCACTTTCAGTGTATGTGTTCATTAAAAGTGAAGTTAATCTCTTCTAGACAGCATATAGTTGGGTCTTTTTTAAAAAAATTCATTCAGTCACTCAATATCTTTTGACTGGAGAATTTAATCCTTTATTTTTAAGGTAATTATTGATAGGTAATAACTTATTATTGCCATTTTAAAAATTATATTCTTGTTGTTTTGTAAATACTTTGTTTCTTTCTTGCCCTCTTTCAGTCTTCCTCTATAGTTTGGTAGTTTTTTGTATGTTTTGAATCTTTTTAATTTTATTTTTATTTTCAACAGATTTTTGCTTTTTGGTTTCATAAATCATCAGACACTTATAACAGTCTCAAGTGAAACAGATTAATTTTAATTGCATATAACTTTATACTTTAAACTCACCTTTAAATTTCATTTTGATGTTTGAATTTACATTATTTTACAGTATGTATGCCTTGAAAATTGTTTTTGCTACAGTTATTGTTAATAATTTTTTCTTTCATCCTCATACTAAATTAATTTACATATCATCACTATAGTCCAAGAATATTCTGAATATTGCTCTGTATTACTTATACTATTAAGTTTTGTGCTTTTGTAAGTTTTTGGTTACTTAACAGTCTTTTGTTTCAGTTTAAAAAATCCTTTCATTAACTCCTATCAGGTAGGTCTAGTGATAAACTTCCCTAGCTTTTATCTGGAGAAGTTTTTATTTTTTCTTACTTCTTAAAGACAGGTTTGCTGGGCAAAGTATTATCAGTCAACAGTTTTTGTTTGGTTGGTTGGTTTTTGGGTTTGTCCCCCTTCAATGTTTTGAATACATTGTCACATTTTCTCCTAGTTTATCAGGCTTCTGCTAAGACAACTGCTGATAATTATAATGAGACTCATTTTATGCAATATATTTCTTATTTCCTGCAACTCTCAGAATTTTTTTTTGTCTTTGATGTTTGCTGGTGTGATTATTATGGTGAGCTCTTTTGGGTTGAATTTAATCGCTGTCTGCTTCCTGTACCTGAATTTTGGCTTCTTTTCTGGAATGAGGGATGTTCTCATTCATTATTTCTTCAGATATGCTTTTGGCCCCTTTTCTGTTTCTTTTCTATCTGAAATGCCTACTGCGCATAGGTTACATATCTTGATGGGGTTCCATAATTCCCATAGGCTGTCTTCATTTTGTAAAAAAAAATCTGGCTGGTCTCAGTGGTTCAGCCTGTAATTCCAACACTTTGGGAGGCAAAGGCAAGTGGATTGCCTGAGCCCATGGGTTTGAGAACAGCCTGGGCAATTGGTGAGACCTCGTCTCTACAATAAATCAAAAGTTAGCCAGGCATGGTAGCACATGCCTGTTTGTCCAGCTACTTGGAAGACTGAGGCAGAAGGATACCTGGAGTCATGCAGGTTAACGCTGGAGTGGCTGTGAGCATGCCACTGCACTCCAGCCTGGGCGACAGAGTGAGACTCCAACTCAGAAAAAAGAAATTCTTCTTCGTCTTTCTTTCTTTTGATTTTGTTTTGTTGTTTGTTTGTTTGCTTGTTCCTCTGTTGGGTAATTTCAAATGTGCTGTCTTTGAGTTCACTGATCTTTTTTCTTTATCTTGATTGAGTGTTAAAGTTTTCTATTGCATTTTTCAGTTTGGGATGTGTCATGATTTTCTAAGTTTTTGCAATCCTTGTGTCCTTGCCTTGGTGTTTATACATTTGCAGAAATAGCAACTTTTTTGGCTTTTACAGAAGTTCTTAGGCAGGAATAGAGTTTCACTCATTAGTTTAGTCTATAATTCTGGTTAGACCAGCTGGTAATGGCCCTGGGCAGGCAAAGTTTGCTTTCTGCTTTTCTAGAGGGTTGAATTGCTTTGCTCTGAATTTGAATAAGGTAGCTGGCAAGATTCTCTTAGTTGACAGAACCACTGACTGAGCTCTGCTATTGGACTGAGCTATGGTATTGACACTGCAATTGTCTCTAATACAGTTGTATTCTCTTTCCAGAAAGTACTGTCATTTAAGTTCAGCAGTTAGTCAGGAATGCAGGATGGGCCTTGAGGTTAAGTGAATAAGGATAGATGGAACAATTGCTATTCTAAGTAGGAATTTATGTCTGAGATTTGCTTTCCTCCCTGGGCACAGTGTAGAGTGGGCTTTGAGGTTGTGGGTAATGCTGATTATGGTCACAGGTGTGGCATATATATTGCCTGCTTATTGTGGAAATTCATTGAGTTGGGTGTTGAAGTTTTCTATTGCATTTTTCAGTTCTCCTGCCCTGGGCAGGGCCTTAATAGGGTATGAGGCTGGTCCTAGAGGGTGACCATCTAGGGATTCAAGTAAGGTAGCAGTCCTTACCTTTTCTGGGAGTGAAAAACTCAGCTTTGTGGATGAGCCATGCTGTTAGCTGCTACCTCTTATTGAGCACCAGTGCTGGAAGGTACACTAAGCTTTCCCCAAAATATGCATGCTAGTCTCTGTGGGCTCTACCTCCTTGGTTTGTTTCAACCTGACCCCAGGGGTTCTAGTCATGCAGTTTCTCCCTCTATTTCCCCATTCCCCATGAGATGAGAACAAAGTGAATTTTGATAAGCATTTCAGAATTTTAGGGAAGCTGAATGTCCACCTCCTTTGTTCTCTTTTCTTACTATGGAAATCATGGGTCCTGAAGAACATCTCTGTGTGGCATTTTGGCTGAATTGTGGGATAGATAGGGGTGATGAAGTAAAAAATACATATATAATTTTCCTACCCTTTCAGAGCAAGTTTTTATTTAGTTCCATTGAATGTGGAGGTGTTTTCATCTGTGGATAGTTATCTACTTGATCATTCTGTAGGAGGAAGTAAAGTCCGGGACCTCCTGTTCTACCATCTTGCTTTCTTATCAATTTTGTTAACTTTAGGAAATTATATGTGAAAGATTCTCTGGTTGGGAATGCATGAATTACTTTCCTTGTCACTTAATTTTCCTTCATATGCATAAAGTATTTATCATAAACTTTATCTATACAAAATCAATAAGCTGTACAGCTTGTATGGACAACTTGTTTCTATGATCAATGGTCATAAATGCCATAGATATTTAGGATATCTGTAGAAATCTGAATAGAGTTTACATTTCCATGTCAAATTCACACTGGCATAAGGATAGTTTTGAAAAGTTAGTTCAACTACTTAGCTCATGATATTAATGAAGGCAAGGATATTAAAATTCATCCTGTTGATTGACTCTAAACCATTGTCCCGTATACCAATCAGTTCACAAATAGTGACTTTGGCATGAATGGATCCTCATCTGAAATACTTCATAGTGTAGAGACAAAATACAACATTTTTAGGAAGATATCCTTAAACTTATAACCCAGTTCTGCTACACACAGATTGTGTGATCTTACTTAAGTTACTTAACTTCGTTGAGATTCCTTTTACACACATATAAAACTGTAATAATGCTATCTACTTCAGTATTATTGTAAGGATTAAATTATATGAGATAGCATATATTGAGCACCTGTCATATGCCTGGCATATAACAGTCTCAATAAATGGCAGCTATTTTTACTACCAAGTTTGGCTTCATTTTTTCTCAAAGATCATTATATTATTATTGACTTGGACTTAGCTAGAGGTTCTCTCTATAAAAAAGAATGGATATTTTTGACTGGTTGACTAGTTAGTTAACTATTCAAGCTTTCCAAATGATGAATTCATATCCCCACATCACAGATATAATCAAACTATGGAGTCTTTAAATTTAATTTTAAATATATTCAATTTATTAACTGCCCAGAGTAGTCAGGAAAGATACTACACTTACATTTTACACTATTCCCTATCTTTTTTGTGTGAAAGCCAATAGAAATAATTAAATACATAATGACTGATGTTAAAATAGAATGAAAATTTCTGCATTTGATATAGAATTCTATAAGAAATTTTTGTATGTGTGATGAACAAAGAGAAAATTTATTAAAATTAAACAGAAGTTAAGCCAAGTGAAGCTTACATTTTGTGTTTTTAGGTATTAGAATATAATCAGTGAACACAAGTCAAGTGGATAATATAACTTCTCTTAGAGAAGTAGTAAAATTTATTTTCTGAAAAGCTTATTTTTGGAAGCTCATTTGCATTTATAAATAACTCTTTTTGCTCAAGCATGCTTTTTCATTACTGAAACCACTAAGTTGTGACGGACTGGAAGGGCTGATGTTTATGAAAGTCGCATTGACAATCGTATATTATATCTCCTTAATGAGAGCAGAGCTTTTTTGGTGGGGAGGGAGCGGCTTGGCATCTAATTATCTTAAAAATGAGCAAATCCTCATTAAACAGCTCTTTTTAAAATTTTTTGTTGACTTGTGTGAGATGCCAAACAACTCCATTCTTTGCCTAGAAGATTAAAATTGCTCAATCTGGTTTATATTACAGGCTTAATTTTAATGTATAATCATTCATGTAAATAGATCCCAGAGACTGGTGGCATTAAAAATAATTTAAAATATGTCGAAGGAAATATATTCACACTTAGTACTAGAGTAATAAAATAGTAAGTTTTATGCATTCTGTGTGATTCTGTTAATTTCACCTACAGTTCACTATTTGTGGACTAATTTTAAAGACTTAGCAGTAAACAGATATATGTATGAAAATATTTTAAGATAAATTTAAATAAAATAAAAATAGTTGGAATTCTCATACCTTCAAATGCATTATTCATTTCCTAAATCTACCTAAATCAGAGTAGACATAACCTTTGTACTGAGATTTCATCAGTGAAATTTCTGGTGTTAGAAATTAAAACAGATCTGGTAAATTGTACCTCTTTTTCTTCACATGAATTTGGAGCTATTTAAAAGGTAGACTAAAGGTAAAGGATATGAGAAATCAAAATATCATCTTTATTACTGATAAAGTTGGTATTGATGTAGGTTGTTTATATCTAGGGGATACCAAGATTTCCAAATGTGAATCCCAGAATTCAACAGATTTATCCACTTAATCACAGGCAGCACTAAACCACCAGAGAGGGAAATTTTATTTGTACCACATAGCAAATGTGGATAATCTATGTAGCCACTTAGACCACATGGGCTCTTCAGGCAGGCTAGCTTGCTGGGGAGGTGGAAGGAGAAGAAAGTGGGCTTTGCATGCTCAATTTTTTTCTCCTATAAATTGAGAAATTAGATAAGGCATTCCATCCATCTATGGGAGGACTGGGTGAAGGAATAGAGAAGAGTCAGAGTATTATGCCCCTTTACATGAAAGAAAATGTCAGGACAGGAGAATATAAATGTGATTTCTACCAACAATGTTTCCCAGATTTGTTCTTAACCATTGAGCCCATGGTTAACTTAGATCCATCCCCATGGAGAAGATTGGCACTTGATCTGGATAGTCCAGCTCCCTGCTTATGAGGCCACGACATAGATGGAACTTTGGGTGTCCTGACAGGACTAACAGGGCACAGTGCATATTCAGTTCATGGAAAGCACAGGAATGACCTTAATTAATAAGCTCTATTCTTAATAAATGTAAACTCACAGGAAGATTGCAATCCAAAAATCAAAAATAGATATTTATCTGCACTATCACAGATGCAAATAACAGAATACCACATTTTCTCACTTATAAATTGGCCCTGATCACATGAGCACAAGGGTGGGGATAAGCAGACACTAGAGAAGGAGGGGAGGAAAGAAGGAGAAGGAGAGAAGGGCACGTGGCGACATACTGGGTACCCGGTTCACTATCGGGGAGCGAGGGCTAGCTGGAAGCCCAAACGTTACCAGCATGCAACTTATTATGTAGTAAATTCTATTTGTACCTCACAATTCAAAATAAAATAAAATAGTAGCCACTTATCGGTGGAAAAGCAACTTTGAACTTCAGTGAGCGATCACGGACGGGGGGAATATATATATATATCAAGTCTTACTAAAGTCAAAGCCTAAATCCACCTGCCCTAGATGCACAAGAAACCTCAAACACTGTGATTATTGTGTTCCCAGGGTTCATTTCTTATTATCTAAAGATGTCTGGTCAACATATCAGATGTCAGTTTTTGAAGGGGCCTGTAAATGACACCTCTATCTAAGTTTAGAGCAACTTAGGAATTATACAGGGCTCATGCAGATGGAGTATGTCTAAAAATTTGTACATATATTTGGCTTTCTCTGCTATTACTTTGTGCTGTCATACACCATACTCCTACCCAATGACTTTTCCATTTGAGCACTGAGTTATATCGTTGGTCACCAGCTCCAAAGTACTCCTTTTCCCCCTCCACAACACTCATTTTCATTCTCTACAGGACACACCACATCCAATTTCTTATTCAACATTTCCATTTGAGTATCTAATAGATGTCTCCAACTTAAATATCCCATATTGAACTTTAGTACCTCTAGTCTTTTTTATCTTGGCTGATCAAATCTTCATTCTTATAATGGCTCATTCTGAAAATCATGACGTCATCTTGAATCTTTCCTTTCTACCATATTCCACATCCAGTCTGATAGAAAAACCATGTAGGTAATATCTTCAAATATATCGAGGATCTAGTCACTTCTCACTACCTTCACTGCCTACCCTAGTCAAAGGTCCCATCATCTTTCACTTGCATTCCTGTGGGAACTTCTTTACTGGTCTCTCAACTATATACCTTGCCCCTTCAGTATATTCTCAATGCAGCAGCCAAAGTAATTCTGTCAATATTTTTTTCAGATTATGTCACTCCTCTAACAGCTCCTCCTCTCACTCAGGGTAAAAGTCAATGTCCTTTCAAGTATCCTATAAGACTCTATACAATTTGGTTCCATATCCTGTGTGAAATCATTTTATGCCACATTCACCCTCACAGTTACAGAGTCTTCCTTGCTGTACCAACAGGTTCAACCTACCTCAGAAACGTGTGCTGTTGTACCGTATGCAGGGAATGTTTTTTGATGGCCTGCTTACATGGTCAGTCCCTCAGGTATTTACTAAAATGTTGTCTTCTCAATGAGGCTTTTCTTGGCCACTCAGTTTAAACTTGCACTGTCCCTCCCCACACATCATATATATATATATATATATATATATATATATATATATATATATATATATATATATACATTTTTTTTTTTTTT